>NW_028164111.1:0-2500 GCF_964263955.1 Coregonus lavaretus
TTAGTTTCTATGTTTTGTTGTGGGTCTAGGTTACTTATTTCTATGTTGGTCTGAGTGACTCCCAATCAGAGGCAACGAGTGTCAGCTGGTTGTCTCTGATTGGGAGCCATATTTAAACAGTCGGGTTTTCATTCGTGTTTGTGGGTTTTTGTTTCGAGTCTGTTTATGGTAACCGTGAACTGTCACGTATCGTTCGTTGTTTTGTTCGTGTTGCCTTCAGTGAGAATAAATATGTTTGCATTCAACGCTGCGCATTGGTCCACTCTGTTAGACGATCTTGACAGAAAAACCCACCTCTACTGGACCAAGCAGCGAGTCGAGGAGCCATCGCCAGGGAAATCGCTGGCAGATCTCCGTGGCAGCTTCGACTGGGTCAAGCCCATTGAGGAGCTGAGTGACGAGGGTTGGAGACAGAGGAGCGAGAGGTGGGCGAGAACGATGGAGGCCTGGCCCACGGGGAGGAGAGACCCCCAGAAAAATTTTAGGGGGGGGCTCACGACGTCGGGGCAGCAGGAGGCCGCTATGGAGCGGTCCAGCGGGGTTGCAGAGGAGGCCGCCAGGTTACGGGGGCCACTGGTAGAAGAGGGGATGGAAGGTGTAGAGGCACGGCGAGAGGTACTGGGGTGTGTTACCAGTCCGGTCCGGCCCGTTCCAGATCCCGGTGTAGGGCCAGTGGTGTGTGTCCCTAGTACGGTCCGGTCTGTTCCTGCTCCCCGCACCAAGTCTGTGGTGCGTCTCGTCAGCCCGGCTCTGCCCGTTCCTGCTCTCCGCACCAGGTCTGTGGTGCGCGTCGCCAGCCCAGTCCGGCCCATTCCTGCTCCCCGCATCAAGTCTGTGGTGCGTCTCGTCAGCCCGGCTCTGCCCGTTCCTACTCCCCGCACCAGGTCTGTGGTGCGCGTCGCCAGCCCAGTCCGGCCCATTCCTGCTCCCCGCATCAAGTCTGTGGTGCGTCTCGTCAGCCCGGCTCTGCCCGTTCCTGCTCCCCGCACCAGGTCTGGGGTGCGCGTCGCCAGCCCAGTCCGGCCCATTCCTGCTCCCCGCACCAAGCCTGTGGTGCGTCTCGTCAGCCCGGCTCTGCCCGCTCCTGCTCCCCACACCAAGCCAGTGGTGTGCGTCGTCAGTTCAGCACGGCCCGTGCCTGTTCCCCACACCAAGCCAGTGGTGTGCGTCGTCGGTCCGGCACGGCACGTGCCTGTTCCACTGGTGCCTGGTCCGGCGCCGGTCAGATGCGTTACGCCGGAGCTAGAGCAATCCGCTCCACCAGTGTGCAGTCCAGCTCCGGTCAGCAGGACCAGACCGGACCAGGGGTACTTTGGGGGGTTAGAGAGCGAGTGGGGATCATGCCCGGAGCCGGATCCGCCGCCTAGGCGGAGTGCCCACCCGGTCCCTCCCCTGTTGTGTTTCGTTGGCGCGGTCGGAGTCCGCGCCTTTAGGGGGGGGGGGTACTGTCACGCCCTGGCTCGGGGGACTCTCGTATGTTGAGCCAGGGTGTTAGTTTCTATGTTTTGTTGTGGGTCTAGGTTACTTATTTCTATGTTGGTCTGAGTGACTCCCAATCAGAGGCAACGAGTGTCAGCTGGTTGTCTCTGATTGGGAGCCATATTTAAACAGTCGGGTTTTCATTCGTGTTTGTGGGTTTTTGTTTCGAGTCTGTTTATGGTAACCGTGAACTGTCACGTATCGTTCGTTGTTTTGTTTGTGTTGCCTTCAGTGAGAATAAATATGTTTGCATTCAACGCTGCGCATTGGTCCACTCTGTTAGACGATCTTGACACGGGCAGCCAGCTCTAGGAAGAGTCTTGGTGGTTACAAACTTCTTCCATTTAAGAATGATGGAGGCCACTGTGTTCTTGGGGACCTTCAATGCTGCAGAAATGTTTTGGGACCCTTCCCCAGATCTGTGCCTCGACACAATCCTGTCTCGGAGCTCTACAGCCAATTCTTTCGATCTCATGGCTTGGTTTTTGCTCTGACATGCACTGTCAACTGTGGGACCTTATATAGACAGGTGTGTGCCTTTCCAAATCATGCCTAATCAATTGAATTTACCACAGTTGTAGAAACATCTCAAGAATGATCATTGGAAACAGGATGCACCTGAGCTCAATTTCGAGTCTCATAGCAAAGGGTCTGAATACGGATGTAAATAAGGTATTTCCGTTTTTTATTTTTAATCAATTAGCAAACATTTCTAAAAACCTGTTTTGGCTTTGTCAATATGGGGTATTGTGTGTGGATTGCTGAGGATATATATATTTTTCCATTTTAGAATAAAGGCTGTAACGTCACAAAATGTGGAAAAAGTCAAGGGGTCTGAATACTTTCTGAAGGCACTGTATGGAGAGTCAGCCTGGTAGATAAGTTTAAGGTCCTTGTAATAGTAAAACGTGCACACACACACACACACACACACACACACACACACACACACACACACACACACACACACACACACACACACACACACACACACACACACACACACACACACACACACACA
>NW_028164111.1:7500-12500 GCF_964263955.1 Coregonus lavaretus
GCTCTGGAAGGAGCTACAGAGGGAGGGGAGAAGACAGCAAGTCATCTGGGTTAGCCAGCTCTGGAAGGAGCTACAGAGGGAGGGGAGAAGACAACAAGTCATCTGGGTTAGCCAGCTCTGGAAGGAGCTACAGAGGGAAGGGAGAAGACAGCAAGTCATCTGGGTTAGCCAGGTCTGGAAGGAGCTACAGAGGGAGGGGAGAAGACAACAAGTCATCTGGGTTAGCCAGCTCTGGAAGGAGCTACAGAGGGAGGGGAGAAGATAACAAGTCATCTGGGTTAGCCAGGTCTGGAAGGAGCTACAGAGGGAGGGGAGAAGACAACAAGTCATCTGGGTTAGCCAGGTCTGGAAGGAGCTACAGAGGGAGGGGAGACAACAAGTCATCTGGGTTAGCCAGGTCTGGAAGGAGCTACAGAGGGAGGGGAGAAGACAACAAGTCCTCTGGGTTAGCCAGCTCTGGAAGGAGCTACAGAGGGAGGGGAGAAGACAACACACAAGTTAGTTAGGTATCACTATGGGGACAGAGCTTCACAGCCAAACATATATAGATACATCTCTATGACTCTAGCGAGGTTATTGGTCTTACATTGATTGGCATTGAAGCGCTTAATGAAACCGTGAACAACAGTCTGGATTAAATAGCGTGTGTTAAAAACACTTGAAATCTATCCTGCAGGTAATAATGAATTTGCGATGCAGTTATAATGCTCTCTGATTCGGAGGGGTTGGGTTAAATGTGGAAGACACATTTCGGTTATGCAACTGACTAGGTATCCCCCTTTTCCCTTCACTTGTCAAGAGATTGTATGACACCTTTATAATATCTTATAATCATCTCATAATCATCCTGATCTAAATATCTTACATCCAAGGAAGGTTGGGGCATATCTGGGAGCGCCTGCCCTCCGCCCTGGCTCAATAAGCTGTCTGATGGGTTGAAGGGGTCGCACTGCTGCAGGCGGTCGTTAGGGCCGGGATGCTGTTGCTGTGGGGGCGGAGCCTGTTGTCGCGAGGGCTGAGGAGGCCCACTGTGATGCAACGGCTGTCCCAATTGGCCGCCGGGGTGAGAGGGGGCGTGTAAGCTCTGTTGCAACGGGCCGTGGGACTGGTCAGTTCTGGCAGGATGAGTTGTCTGGGAAGAGAGCAAGATACAGATAAAGCATATGACTTCATCTACAGTACTGTAAAGCATATGACTTCATCTACAGTACTGTAAAGCATATGACTTCATCTACAGTACTGTAAAGCATATGACTTCATCTACAGTACTGTAAAGCATATGACTTCATCTACAGTACTGTAAAGCATATGACTTCATCTACAGCACTGTACAGTTGCAGGCACTAAAAGGTTAACTCGATTTTTTTAACTACCAGTGTACAGTTTTTTTGTGACAAACTATTGCTAGAAGACACTAGATAGATATCCGTGTTGCATATGCTAGAAGACACTAGATAGATATCTGTGATATGCTAGAAGACACTAAAGCTCCATGCGGATATTGTTCTGCCAATACCACACCGCAACCTAACTTTTTAGTGCCCACAAATCTCTTCTACAATGCTGGAACAGGATGATGACTTACTGGGTCGGGTATGCCGTGTGAGAGGGGTTTGTCCTGGGCCACGAGGCTGGTGGGCATCTCTGGCTGGTGGGACAGCGCGGGGCCGTGCAGGAAGTCGTTCATGGTCGTACCACCGGGGTTCCCATGGGGGAAGTCAAAGCCCCCGCCGTGGCCCTGGTAACTGTTGCCTAGCAATACAACAAAAAATTAAAAAACATCTAGTTACATTTAGAAGCACTTACACTTCAAATCTTATTTACTAAAATCACATAGCTATGATATGACAGTGCACACAAGCACAGATATAAATAGAGATGGACTTTTGTTCTATGTTACACGGAGATATCATCTAAAACCTATGCTGCTACCTTGGCTACAGGCCATATGTTCCTCCAGTAACTAGGAGGATTACGTTAGAAAGTAAGTATATAAATAGCGTACCTTGGCTGATGTATTCCCTGTTGTTGCCCCCCTGTTGGGTCGGGTAGGGCGAGGGCCCGGGGCCGAGCTGGGCGATCATATCCATGACGTTGGGCATGGTCATCTGGGAGGGGCTCATGGTCTTGAACCTCTTGGCCATGGGTCCATCTGGGTCCTCCTTGATGTGGATATCAGACTTGATGGCCACCGGCCTCCAACTACAGGAAGGGTCCATGGTCACCTCCTCAAACTCCGAGCTGGGGGGGGTGGGGGGGGGGGGGTTGATTAAAAATGAACCACAGGTTGGCTGTATAGGAGGCTAGTTCAAGACTATTGTGGCCCGGGCTGATTGACAGCAATCAGAGTTCTGCAGTGGAATGGATCTTCTGTAAAGTGACAATATCTTCTAATGAATCCAATCTTTCAAACTCTTTCAAGGAGGTCGATAAGTGATAACATTCATGGTCGTTGGTGTAGTAGGGTTTTTTTTTTGATGAATTTGATGTGATTGATTCAGATCGTTATGATCAAACTTACTTTTGGATGGCGTTCAGGATCCCCCACATGTACTGGTCAACTTCTAGTCCCTCTAATAACGCTGTCTTACTGCAGAGGTGAGAGAGGACATGAACATTACTGACTGAATACAGACGGTAACCATCAGAGGGTCATTGACCTTTTCAATTTTGTGTAACTGAGTATTTCAGGTACAGCATAAAGAACTGCAGTTGAAAGGGACTGCAGTTTAAAAATTTGCCAGCTGGCTAAAGCTGCCACTTTAAAACGGGCACTTCTACAGTCATGTTGATTAATGTGCACTGTCCCTGTAAAACTAAATTTAATAAGTAACTTACTTGCATACTGGACATCGCCACGTTCCGCGCTCACAGTTCAATTGTAAGTACGATTCCAAATCAAAGCACTGGACATGTTTGCAGTCATGGCCTCTCGCTGGAAGCTGGATCCGCTTGAAGGTGATTGGACATTTGAGGGAGACCTTGATGGCCGTCTGCTCAACGCCGTCCTCTCCGTTCAGAGCGGTGTTCCCAGAGGACGCCGTTACGCTGCTGAAGTTTCTCTTAACTGGAAAGATGGGAGGAGGACCACAATGGAAATAAGTTGCCAACTTTATTGTGTTGTCCGTGATGATTTTAAAAAGCACTGTATCAACACATGTGGTTTAAATTGTCAAATAAGCTCAATCAGTGAGAGAGAGGGTCACTTAGGACCAAAGGAAGGCCTCCTGGAGTTGAGGTTTGAAGAAGAAGGACAGTAGTGTACCTTTGGTGATGCAGTGCTCTGCTGGCAGTAGCCTCTTCTTCAGTAAGCCTTGCAGGACGGAGCGTACAGAGGGTCTGTGGACCAGCTGCAGTACAAACAGGTGAGACTGTAGAGGAGAGGACAATCACCATCATCACCATCGTCATCACTATCATCACCATCAACATCACTATCATCACCATCAACATCACTCCTACCATCACCACCATCACCACCACGACCATCACCACCATCACCATAATCACCATCACCACCATCACCATAATCACCATCACCACCATCACCATAATCACCATCACCACCATAATCACCATCACCACAATCACCATCACCACCATCACCACCATCACCACCACGACCATCACCACCATCACCACCACGACCATCACCACCATCACCATCAATAACATCATCATCACTCTCAAATCAAATCAAATCAAATCAAATCAAATCAAATTTTATTGGTCACATGCGCCGAATACAACAGGTGCAGACATTACAGTGAAATGCTTACTTACAGCCCTTAACCAACAGTGCATTTATTTTAAACAAAAAAGTAAGAATAAAACAACAACAAAAAAGTGTTGAGAAAAAAAAGAGCAGAAGTAAAAAATAAAGTGACAGTAGGGAGGCTATATATACAATAGAATAAAGTGACAGTAGGGAGGCTATATATACAGGGGGGTACCGTTGCATAGTCAATGTGCGGGGGCACCGGCTAGTTGAGGTAATATGTACATGTGGGTAGAGTTAAAGTGACTATGCATAAATACTTAACAGAGTAGCAGCAGCGTAAAAAGGATGGGGTGGGGGGGCAGTGCAAATAGTCCGGGTAGCCATGATTAGCTGTTCAGGAGTCTTATGGCTTGGGGGTAGAAGCTGTTGAGAAGTCTTTTGGACCTAGACTTGGCACTCCGGTACCGCTTGCCGTGCGGTAGCAGAGAGAACAGTCTATGACTAGGGTGACTGGAGTCTTTGACAATTTTGAGGGCCTTCCTCTGACACCACCTGGTATAGAGGTCCTGGATGGCAGGGAGCTTTGCCCCAGTGATGTACTGGGCCGTACGCACTACCCTCTGTAGTGCCTTGCGGTCAGAGGCCAAGCAGTTGCCATACCAGGCGGTGATGCAACCAGTCAGGATGCTCTCGATGGTGCAGCTGTAGAATTTTTTGAGGATCTGAGGACCCATGCCAAATCTTTTTAGTCTCCTGAGGGGGAATAGGCTTTGTCGTGCCCTCTTCACGACTGTCTTGGTGTGTTTGGACCATGATAGTTCGTTGGTGATGTGGACACCAAGGAACTTGAAGCTCTCAACCTGTTCCACTACAGCCCCGTCGATGAGAATGGGGGCGTGCTCAGTCCTCTTTTTTTTCCTGTAGTCCACAATCATCTCCTTTGTCTTGGTCACGTTGAGGGAGAGGTTGTTGTCCTGGCACCACACGGCCAGATCTCTGACCTCCTCCCTATAGGCTGTCTCATCGTTGTCGGTGATCAGGCCTACCACTGTTGTGTCGTCGGCAAACTTAATGATGGTGTTGGAGTCGTGCCTGGCCATGCAGTCATGGGTGAACAGAGAGTACAGGAGGGGACTGAGCACGCACCCCTGAGGGGCCCCCGTGTTGAGGATCAGTGTGGCAGATGTGCTGTTACCTACCCTTACCACCTGGGGGCGGCCCGTCAGGAAGTCCAGGATCCAGTTGCAGAGGGAGGTGTTTAGTCCCAGGATCCTTAGCT
>NW_028164111.1:15000-44493 GCF_964263955.1 Coregonus lavaretus
GGCGTTCACGCTGACCTGCAGAGAGGAAGGATACTAAGGACAGTTAGTGTGTGTGTGTGTGTGTGTGTGTGTGTGTGTGTGTGTGTGTGTGTCTTCAGAAAGTATTCCCACCCCTTGACTTTCTTGACATTTTATTGTGTTACAGCCTGAATTTAAAATGGATTTGTCACTGGCCTACACACCATACCCCATAATGCCAAAGTGGAATTATGTTTTTCAGTTTTTTTTTTCAATTTAATAAAAAATTCAAAGCTGAAATGTCTTGAGTCAATAAGTATTAAACCCCTTTGGGATGGCAAGACTAAATCAATTCAGGAGTAAACATGTGCTTAACAAGTCACATAATAAGTTGCATGGACTCACTCTATGTGCAATAATAGTGATTAACATGATTTTTGAGTGACTACCTTATCTCTGTACCAACACATACAATTATCTGTAAGGTCCCTCAGTCAAGCAGTGAATTTCAAACACAGATTCAACCACAAAGACCAGGGAGGTTTTCCAATGCCTCGCAAAGAAGGGCACCTATTGGTAGATGGGTAAAAATAAAAAAGCAGACATTGAATATCCCTTTGAGCATGGTGAAGTTATTAATTACACTTTGGATGGTGTATCAATACACCCAGTAACTACAAAGATACAGGCATCCTTCCTAACTCAGTTGCCGGAGAGGAAGGAAACCGCTCAGGGATTTCACCATGAGGTCGATGATGATTTTAAAACAGACAGAGTTTAATGGCTGTGATAGGAGAAAACTGAGGATGGATCAACAACATTGTAGTTACTCCACAATACTAACCTAAATGACAGAGTGAAAAGAAGGAAGCATGTACAGAATATAAATATTCCAAACCATGCATCCTGTTGGCAACAAGGCACTACAGTCATATTTCAGAAAATGTGGCAAAGCAATTCACTTTTTGTCCTGAATACAAAATGTAATGTTTTGGGCAAATCCAATACAACACATTACTGAGTACCACTCCTCATATTTTCAAGCATAGTGGTGGCTGCATCATGTTATGGGTATGCTTGTAATCGTTAAGGACTGGGGAGTTTTTCAGGATAAAAGCTAAGCACAGGCAAAATCCTAGAGGAAAACCTGGTTCAGTCTGCTTTCCACCAGACACTGGGAGATGAATTCACCTTTCAGTAGGACAATAACCTAAAACACAAGGACAAATCTACACTGGAGTTGCTCACCAAGAAGACAGTAAATGTTCCTGAGTGGCCGAGTTACAGTTTTGACTTAAATCTACTTGAAAATCTATGGCAAGACCTGAAAATGGTTGTCTAGCAATGATCAACAACCAATTTGACAGAGCTTGAAGAATTTTGAAAAGAATAATGGCCAAATATTGTACAATCCAGGTGTGCAAAGCTCTTAGAGACTTACCCAGAAAGACTCACAGCTGTAATCGCTGCCAAAGGTGATTCTAACATGTATTGACTCAGGGGTGTGAATACTTAAGTAAATGAGTTATTTCTGTATTTAATTTTCAATACACATTTGCAAACATAAAAAAAAAACATGTTTTCACTTTGTCATTGTATGTAGATGGGTGAGAAAAAACAACATTGAATCCATTTAGAATTCAGGCTGTAACAACAACAAAATGTGGAATAAGTCAAGGGGTATGAATACTTTCTGAAGGCACTGTATGTGTGTGCGTGCTGTTCTTACTGACCTGGACCGAGGCGGGCCAGTTGGTGTTCATCTGTCGGTCCTCGTGATGGTAGCATTTAAACTGCAGCTCCAGATCTGACCTGCAGGGGGACAGAGGAAGAGAACCTGTTAGTTCACCTGTAAGCTTGCATTCGCTCTAGCGGAAGGCTTGGCCAAAGCTAGTGTATCTGTAACGCTAACTAGCTAGTGTATCTGTAACGCTAACTAGCTAGTGTATCTGTAACGCTAACTAGCTAGTGTATCTGTAACTCTACCTAGCTAGTGTATCTGTAACGCTAACTAGCTAGTGTATCTGTAACGCTAACTAGCTAGTGTATCTGTAACGCTAACTAGCTAGTGTATCTGTAACGCTAACTAGCTAGTGTATCTGTAACGCTAACTAGCTAGTGTATCTGTAACGCTAACTAGCTAGTGTATCTGTAACGCTAACTAGCTAGTGTATCTGTAACTCTACCTAGCTAGTGTATCTGTAACGCTAACTAGCTAGTGTATCTGTAACGCTAACTAGCTAGTGTATCTGTAACGCTAACTAGCTAGTGTATCTGTAACGCTAACTAGCTAGTGTATCTGTAACGCTAACTAGCTAGTGTATCTGTAATTCCAAAATGATTCTGTCCACTGCCTGTGATACTATAGTGTAATAGAACAGGACCTGGTGGTGTATACTATAGTAATAGAACAGGATCCTGGTGGTGTATACTATAGTAATAGAACAGGACCTGGTGGTGTATACTATAGTGTAATAGAACAGGACCTGGTGGTGTATACTATAGTAATAGAACAGGACCTGGTGGTGTATACTATAGTAATAGAACAGGACCTGGTGGTGTATACTATAGTAATAGAACAGGACCTGGTGGTGTATACTATAGTGTAATAGAACAGGACCTGGTGGTGTATACTATAGTGTAATAGAACAGGACCTGGTGGTGTATACTATAGTGTAATAGAACAGGACCTGGTGGTGTATACTATAGTGTAATAGAACAGGACCTGGTGGTGTATACTATAGTAATAGAACAGGACCTGGTGGTGTATACTATAGTGTAATAGAACAGGACCTGGTGGTGTATACTATAGTGTAATAGAACAGGACCTGGTGGTGTATACTATAGTAATAGAACAGGACCTGGTGGTGTATACTATAGTGTAATAGAACAGGATCCTGGTGGTATATACTATAGTGTAATAGAACAGGACCTGGTGGTGTATACTATAGTGTAATAGAACAGGACCTGGTGGTGTATACTATAGTAATAGAACAGGACCTGGTGGTGTATACTATAGTGTAATAGAACAGGATCCTGGTGGTGTATACTATAGTGTAATAGAACAGGATCCTGGTGGTGTATACTATAGTGTAATAGAACAGGACCTGGTGGTGTATACTATAGTGTAATAGAACAGGACCTGGTGGTGTATACTATAGTGTAATAGAACAGGACCTGGTGGTGTATACTATAGTAATAGAACAGGACCTGGTGGTGTATACTATAGTGTAATAGAACAGGACCTGGTGGTGTATACTATAGTAATAGAACAGGACCTGGTGGTGTATACTATAGTGTAATAGAACAGGACCTGGTGGTGTATACTATAGTAATAGAACAGGACCTGGTGGTGTATACTATAGTGTAATAGAACAGGACCTGGTGGTGTATACTATAGTAATAGAACAGGACCTGGTGGTGTATACTATAGTGTAATAGAACAGGATCCTGGTGGTGTATACTATAGTGTAATAGAACAGGACCTGGTGGTGTATACTATAGTGTAATAGAACAGGACCTGGTGGTGTATACTATAGTAATAGAACAGGACCTGGTGGTGTATACTATAGTGTAATAGAACAGGACCTGGTGGTGTATACTATAGTGTAATAGAACAGGACCTGGTGGTGTATACTATAGTGTAATAGAACAGGATCCTGGTGGTGTATACTATAGTGTAATAGAACAGGACCTGGTGGTGTATACTATAGTGTAATAGAACAGGACCTGGTGGTGTATACTATAGTGTAATAGAACAGGACCTGGTGGTGTATACTATAGTAATAGAACAGGATCCTGGTGGTGTATACTATAGTGTAATAGAACAGGACCTGGTGGTGTATACTATAGTGTAATAGAACAGGACCTGGTGGTGTATACTATAGTGTAATAGAACAGGATCCTGGTGGTGTATACTATAGTAATAGAACAGGACCTGGTGGTGTATACTATAGTAATAGAACAGGACCTGGTGGTGTATACTATAGTGTAATAGAACAGGACCTGGTGGTGTATACTATAGTAATAGAACAGGACCTGGTGGTGTATACTATAGTAATAGAACAGGACCTGGTGGTGTATACTATAGTGTAATAGAACAGGATCCTGGTGGTGTATACTATAGTAATAGAACAGGACCTGGTGGTGTATACTATAGTGTAATAGAACAGAACCTGGTGGTGTATACTATAGTAATAGAACAGGACCTGGTGGTGTATACTATAGTGTAATAGAACAGGACCTGGTGGTGTATACTATAGTAATAGAACAGGACCTGGTGGTGTATACTATAGTGTAATAGAACAGGACCTGGTGGTGTATACTATAGTAATAGAACAGGACCTGGTGGTGTATACTATAGTAATAGAACAGGACCTGGTGGTGTATACTATAGTGTAATAGAACAGGACCTGGTGGTGTATACTATAGTGTAATAGAACAGGACCTGGTGGTGTATACTATAGTGTAATAGAACAGGACCTGGTGGTGTATACTATAGTAATAGAACAGGACCTGGTGGTGTATACTATAGTGTAATAGAACAGGACCTGGTGGTGTATACTATAGTGTAATAGAACAGGACCTGGTGGTGTATACTATAGTAATAGAACAGGACCTGGTGGTGTATACTATAGTGTAATAGAACAGGACCTGGTGGTGTATACTATAGTGTAATAGAACAGGACCTGGTGGTGTATACTATAGTGTAATAGAACAGGACCTGGTGGTGTATACTATAGTGTAATAGAACAGGATCCTGGTGGTGTATACTATAGTAATAGAACAGGACCTGGTGGTGTATACTATAGTGTAATAGAACATGACCTGGTGGTGTATACTATAGTAATAGAACAGGACCTGGTGGTGTATACTATAGTGTAATAGAACAGGACCTGGTGGTGTATACTATAGTGTAATAGAACAGGATCTGGTGGTGTATACTATAGTAATAGAACAGGACCTGGTGGTGTATACTATAGTAATAGAACAGGACCTGGTGGTGTATACTATAGTAATAGAACAGGACCTGGTGGTGTATACTATAGTAATAGAACAGGACCTGGTGGTGTATACTATAGTAATAGAACAGGACCTGGTGGTGTATACTATAGTAATAGAACAGGACCTGGTGGTGTATACTATAGTGTAATAGAACAGGACCTGGTGGTGTATACTATAGTAATAGAACAGGACCTGGTGGTGTATACTATAGTGTAATAGAACAGGACCTGGTGGTGTATACTATAGTAATAGAACAGGACCTGGTGGTGTATACTATAGTGTAATAGAACAGGACCTGGTCGTGTATACTATAGTAATAGAACAGGACCTGGTGGTGTATACTATAGTGTAATAGAACAGGATCCTGGTGGTGTATACTATAGTAATAGAACAGGACCTGGTCGTGTATACTATAGTGTAATAGAACAGGACCTGGTGGTGTATACTATAGTAATAGAACAGGACCTGGTGGTGTATACTATAGTGTAATAGAACAGGACCTGGTGGTGTATACTATAGTGTAATAGAACAGGACCTGGTGGTGTATACTATAGTGTAATAGAACAGGACCTGGTGGTGTATACTATAGTGTAATAGAACAGGACCTGGTGGTGTATACTATAGTAATAGAACAGGACCTGGTGGTGTATACTATAGTGTAATAGAACAGGACCTGGTGTTGTATACTATAGTAATAGAACAGGACCTGGTGGTGTGTACTATAGTAATAGAACAGGACCTGGTGGTGTATACTATAGTGTAATAGAACAGGACCTGGTGGTGTATACTATAGTGTAATAGAACAGGACCTGGTGGTGTATACTATAGTAATAGAACAGGACCTGGTGGTGTATACTATAGTAATAGAACAGGATCCTGGTGGTGTATACTATAGTAATAGAACAGGACCTGGTGGTGTATACTATAGTAATAGAACAGGATCCTGGTGGTGTATACTATAGTAATAGAACAGGACCTGGTGGTGTATACTATAGTAATAGAACAGGACCTGGTGGTGTATACTATAGTGTAATAGAACAGAACCTGGTGGTGTATACTATAGTGTAATAGAACATGACCTGGTGGTGTATACTATAGTGTAATAGAACAGGACCTGGTGGTGTATACTATAGTGTAATAGAACAGGATCTGGTGGTGTATACTATAGTAATAGAACAGGACCTGGTGGTGTATACTATAGTAATAGAACAGGACCTGGTGGTGTATACTATAGTAATAGAACAGGACCTGGTGGTGTATACTATAGTAATAGAACAGGATCCTGGTGGTGTATACTATAGTAATAGAACAGGACCTGGTGGTGTATACTATAGTAATAGAACAGGACCTGGTGGTGTATACTATAGTGTAATAGAACAGGACCTGGTGGTGTATACTATAGTAATAGAACAGGACCTGGTGGTGTATACTATAGTGTAATAGAACAGGACCTGGTGGTGTATACTATAGTGTAATAGAACAGGATCCTGGTGGTGTATACTATAGTGTAATAGAACAGGACCTGGTGGTGTATACTATAGTGTAATAGAACAGGACCTGGTGGTGTATACTATAGTGTAATAGAACAGGATCCTGGTGGTGTATACTATAGTAATAGAACAGGACCTGGTGGTGTATACTATAGTGTAATAGAACAGGACCTGGTGGTGTATACTATAGTAATAGAACAGGACCTGGTGGTGTATACTATAGTGTAATAGAACAGGACCTGGTGGTGTATACTATAGTGTAATAGAACAGGATCCTGGTGGTGTATACTATAGTGTAATAGAACAGGACCTGGTGGTGTATACTATAGTAATAGAACAGGACCTGGTGGTGTATAATATAGTGTAATAGAACAGGATCCTGGTGGTGTATACTATAGTGTAATAGAACAGGACCTGGTGGTGTATACTATAGTAATAGAACCGGACCTGGTGGTGTATACTATAGTGTAATAGAACAGGACCTGGTGGTGTATACTATAGTGTAATAGAACAGGACCTGGTGGTGTATACTATAGTGTAATAGAACAGGACCTGGTGGTGTATACTATAGTAATAGAACAGGACCTGGTGGTGTATACTATAGTGTAATAGAACAGGACCTGGTGGTGTATACTATAGTAATAGAACAGGACCTGGTGGTGTATACTATAGTGTAATAGAACAGGACCTGGTGGTGTATACTATAGTGTAATAGAACAGGACCTGGTGTGCTACTATAGTAATAGAACAGGACCTGGTGGTGTATACTATAGTGTAATAGAACAGGACCTGGTGGTGTATACTATAGTGTAATAGAACAGGACTGGTGGTGTATACTATAGTAATAGAACAGGACCTGGTCGTGTATACTATAGTGTAATAGAACAGGACCTGGTGGTGTATACTATAGTAATATAACAGGACCTGGTGGTGTATACTATAGTGTAATAGAACAGGACCTGGTGGTGTATACTATAGTAATATAACAGGACCTGGTGGTGTATACTATAGTGTAATAGAACAGGACCTGGTGGTGTATACTATAGTAATAGAACAGGACCTGGTGGTGTATACTATAGTGTAATAGAACAGGACCTGGTGGTGTATACTATAGTGTAATAGAACAGGACCTGGTGGTGTATACTATAGTGTAATAGAACAGGATCCTGGTGGTGTATACTATAGTAATAGAACAGGACCTGGTGGTGTATACTATAGTGTAATAGAACAGGACCTGGTGGTGTATACTATAGTAATAGAACAGGACCTGGTGGTGTATACTATAGTGTAATAGAACAGGACCTGGTGGTGTATACTATAGTGTAATAGAACAGGACCTGGTGGTGTATACTATAGTGTAATAGAACAGGATCCTGGTGGTGTATACTATAGTAATAGAACAGACCTGGTGGTGTATACTATAGTAATAGAACAGGACCTGGTGGTGTATACTATAGTGTAATAGAACAGACCTGGTGGTGTATACTATAGTGTAATAGAACAGGACCTGGTGGTGTATACTATAGTGTAATAGAACAGGACCTGGTGGTGTATACTATAGTGTAATAGAACAGGACCTGGTGGTGTATACTATAGTGTAATAGAACAGGACCTGGTGGTGTATACTATAGTGTATAGAACAGGACCTGGTGGTGTATACTATAGTAATAGAACAGGACCTGGTGGTGTATACTATAGTAATAGAACAGGACCTGGTGGTGTATACTATAGTGTAATAGAACAGGACCTGGTGGTGTATACTATAGTGTAATAGAACAGGACCTGGTGGTGTATACTATAGTGTAATAGAACAGGACCTGGTGGTGTATACTATAGTAATAGAACAGGACCTGGTGGTGTATACTATAGTAATAGAACAGGACCTGGTGGTGTATACTATAGTAATAGAACAGGACCTGGTGGTGTATACTATAGTAATAGAACAGGACCTGGTGGTGTATACTATAGTGTAATAGAACAGGACCTGGTGGTGTATACTATAGTGTAATAGAACAGGACCTGGTGGTGTATACTATAGTAATAGAACAGGACCTGGTGGTGTATACTATAGTAATAGAACAGGACCTGGTGGTGTATACTATAGTGTAATAGAACAGGACCTGGTGGTGTATACTATAGTGTAATAGAACAGGACCTGGTGGTGTATACTATAGTGTAATAGAACAGGACCTGGTGGTGTATACTATAGTAATAGAACAGGACCTGGTGGTGTATACTATAGTAATAGAACAGGACCTGGTGGTGTATACTATAGTAATAGAACAGGATCCTGGTGGTGTATACTATAGTAATAGAACAGGATCCTGGTGGTGTATACTATAGTAATAGAACAGGATCCTGGTGGTGTATACTATAGTAATAGAACAGGACCTGGTGGTGTATACTATAGTAATAGAACAGGACCTGGTGGTGTATACTATAGTGTAATAGAACAGGACCTGGTGGTGTATACTATAGTGTAATAGAACAGGACCTGGTGGTGTATACTATAGTGTAATAGAACAGGACCTGGTGGTGTATACTATAGTGTAATAGAACAGGACCTGGTGGTGTATACTATAGTGTAATAGAACAGGACCTGGTGGTGTATACTATAGTAATAGAACAGGACCTGGTGGTGTATACTATAGTAATAGAACAGGACCTGGTGGTGTATACTATAGTGTAATAGAACAGGACCTGGTGGTGTATACTATAGTGTAATAGAACAGGATCTTGATGGTGTACAAACAGTACTGTACCACAGAGAGGCACTGTCCTTACCTCCACATCAGGTTCTAGTGTATTTAGATTAGGGTTAGATGTATGGAGGGTTTCTTACCGCCACATGAGGGTCTGGTGTACAGAGGGTCGGAGGTGGAAGACATGGTTACTGACGGCCAGGTTGTGCTCCAGTCTGAAGGGCTCTAGGACCACTCCATCCCTCACCGGGAAGGTCAGACGTAGCTCCTCATTGGGGTTGGCTGGGTGGGAGGAGGAGGAGGAGGAGGAGGAGGAGGAGGTGGAGGAGGAGGAGGAGGTGGAGGAGGAGGAGGAGGAGGAGGAGGAGGAGGTGGAGGAAGGAGGAGGAGGAGGAGGAGGAGGAGGAGGTGGAGGAGGAGGAGGTGGAGGAGGAGGAGGAGGAGGAGGAGGAGGAGGAGGAGGAGGAGGAGGATGAGGAGGAAAGGAGAAAGAGAGAGAGTAGAAGAAGAAGAGGGGAAGAAGGAGAAGATGGGACAGGGTAAGACTTTTCCTCAAATAAAGGTTGGTTTTGATACTGTACCAATTCTACTGAACCTTAAATTCAAGCCTTTCAAGTTCTGTATAAGATAACAAGGGTTGAGTGATAAAGGGGCAATAAAGTAGGTTATCGGCTGGGGGCATGAGGATAGGTGGGATGGGAAGTACTCTGTTGTGGCAAGACAGAGAGAGACAGAGAGAGAGAGAGAGAGAGAGAGAGAGAGAGAGAGAGAGAGAGAGAGAGAGAGAGAGAGAGAGAGAGAGAGAGAGAGAGAGAGAGAGAGAGAGAGAGAGAGAGAGAGAGAGAGAGACAGAGAGAGAGAGAGAGAGAGAGAGAGAGAGAGAGAGAGAGAGAGAGAGAGACAGAGAGAGAGAGAGTGTGTGAGAGAGCGAGAGAGAGAGTGTGTGTGTGAGAGAGAGAGTGTGAGTGTGTGAAAGGGAGTAAGAGAGAGACTGACCTGGAAGTGGAGGAATAGCGATGATATTTGGTTTGATGTCTGGAGGGAAGGGGGGCTTGACGTCCTGATTGGGAGACAGGTATGGAGGGATACTACTTCCTGGGGTCATGGGCGGAGTCGGGTTGCCAAGCACGGGGGAGTGAGGGTAGTTACCCATCGGTCGAGGAGGCTGCAAGGATTATAACACATTAAAATGGAAATATATATATATATATGTATAAATGTATTATATTATATTTGTGTAGAAGAAGTAACCAAATAACATCACAATACAGTTAAGTGCATCAATAACCATAAATATATAACTACTGCGCATAGATCAAATAAAATGTACCAAATATCATCGTGTATCATACATTTGAATATGAGTGGGCACTGGGCAGGTTGGAAGGTGACAGTAAAGCTTACCCCGTTCATATTGCCTTGGCTGTACTGATATCCACTCCCAGAAAAGGTGTTACTTTGACCGTTGAAAGGCTCTTGCTGTAAAGGGACACAGGACAAAACATTGGATTACAATTATTATTATGCTATAAACGGTGCAGCGCTGAGTACACAGGTAATGTACTGTTAGCAGTCACTCACCTTGGCACGAATGTCAAACTCATTCAACGGCGTGCCGAGTGTCTGCAGGTTTACATCTATCTAGTCCAGGGCTCTCCAACCCTGTTCCTGGAGAGATACCCTCCTGTAGGTTTACATCTATCTAGTCCAGGGCTCTCCAACCCTGTTCCTGGAGAGATACCCTCCTGTAGGTTTACATCTATCTAGTCCAGGGCTCTCCAACCCTGTTCCTGGAGAGATACCCTCCCTTGTACTTGATGGATGAATTAAGGTCACTGATTAGTAAGGAACTCCCCTCACCTGGTTGTCTAGGTCTTAATTGAAAGGAAAACCCAAAACCCCAAAAACCAGCAGACACTGGGCCCTCCATGGAATGAGTTTGACACCCCTGCACTATGGACTCTAGTGCATGTCTCTCTAACCCTGGAGAGCTACCGTCCTGTAGGTTTTCACTCCAACCCTGATCTAGCACACCTGTGTCTAATAATTAGTTGGTTGATAAACTGAATCAGGTTAGTTACAACTGGGATTAGAGTGAAAACCTACAGGAGGGTATCTCTCCAGGAACAGGGTTGGAGAGCCCTGGACTAGATAGATGTAAACCTACAGGAGGGTATCTCTCCAGGAACAGGGTTGGAGAGCCCTGATCTAGATAGATGTAAACCTACAGGAGGGTATCTCTCCAGGAACAGGGTTGGAGAGCCCTGGACTAGATAGATGTAAACCTACAGGAGGGTATCTCTCCAGGAACAGGGTTGGAGAGCCCTGGACTAGATAGATGTAAACCTACAGGAGGGTATCTCTCCAGGAACAGGGTTGGAGAGCCCTGGACTAGATAGATGTAAACCTACAGGAGGGTATCTCTCCTGGAACAGGGTTGGAGAGCCCTGGACTAGTGTCTATGGTGGCTTACCTTGTAGTACTGTCCCATGGCCCCTCCAGGAGGGGGGTACTGGCCCTGGATCTGCTGCCCACCAGGCATCCTCTGGCCTGGGTAGTTGGGGGACGGGAGTGACCTGGAGGGGTTGGGGGTGTGGGTGGGGTACTGGCTCTGCTGCTGGGGGAACCCCTGACTGTTTGGTCCTGGACCGTACTGCTGCCCTCCGTAGTTAGGCTTTATAGGGGGGAACAAAAGAAGGAAAAATATTACAGTTAAGTATTTTATCAAGTAATAGATTGATTAGACAATAATTATTAAGCTAACAATAGTTAGGCTAGGGAGGAATGAAAGAAGGACAAGTATTACAATAAAATGTTTGGTACAATCAAAAGATATCAGTAAAAAACAACATACAAAATTATTGTCCAAGGGAATAAATAGTTTAAATGAAATTGGGATTCTTTATGTTAAGAAGTATTTTTTTTTTTATCACAGTGCAGTTATCACAAAACATATTGTTTTCAGTGTTAAAGCCTAACTAGATGATAGGCTATAAAGGCCTGGGGAAAGCTGTATATTTAACTAGGCGATATGCTATAAAGGCCTGGGGGAAGTTGTATATTTAACTAGGCGATAGGCTATAAAGGCCTGGGAAGTTGTATATTTAACTAGGCGATAGGCTATAAAGGCCTGGGGAAGTTGTATATTTAACTAGACGATAGGCTATAAAGGCCTGGGGAAGTTGTATATTTAACTAGACAATAGGCTATAAAGGCCTGGGGAAGTTGTATATTTAACTAGACGATAGGCTATAAAGGCCTGGGGAAAGTTCTATATTTAACTAGGCGATAGGCTATAAAGGCCTGGGGGAAGTTGTATATTTAACTAGACAATAGGCTATAAAGGCCTGGGGAAGTTGTATATTTAACTAGACGATAGGCTATAAAGGCCTGGGGAAAGTTCTATATTTAACTAGACGATAGGCTATAAAGGCCTGGGGAAAGTTCTATATTTAACTAGATGATAGGCTATAAAGGCCTGGGGAAGTTCTATATTTAAAGGTAGACTCAGCCATATGAAGTAGATGCAGAAAGTAAACAGCATAGTGGGTCAATTTCCACATCTAAAGAGCAGCTGTCTATTTACCATCACAAACAGATGCTGGCACTAAGACCGCATTCAATGAACTGTGTACGGCCATAAGAAAACAGGAAAACGCTCATCCAGAGGCAGCGCTCCTAGTAGCCGGGGACTTTAATGCAGGGAAACTTAAATCCGTTTTACCTCATTTCTACCAGCATGTTAAATGTGCAACCAGAGGGGAAAAAAACTCTAGACTGCCTTTACTCCACACACAGAGACGCTACAAAGCTCTCCCTCGCCCTGCATTTGGAAAATCTGACCATAACTCTATCCTCCTGATTCCTGCTACAAGCAAAAACATAAAAAAGTGGTCAGATGAAGCAGATGCTAAGCTACAGGACTGTTTTGCTAGCACAGACTGGAATATGTTCCGGGATTCTTCCGATGGCATTGAGGAGTACACCACATCAGTCACTGGCTTCATCAATTAGGGCATCGATGGCGTCGTCCCCACAATGACTGTACGTACATACCCCAACCAGAAGCCATGGATTACAGGCAACATCCGCACTGAGCTAAAGAGTAAAGCTTCCGCTTTCAAGGAGCGGGACTCTAACCCGGAAACTTATAAGAAATCCCGCTATGCCCTCCGACAAACCATCAAACAGGACTAAGATCGAATCGTACTACACCGGTTCTGACGCTCGTCAGATGTGGCAGGGCTTGCAAACTATTACAGACTACAAAGGGAAACACAGCCGCGAGCTGCCCAGTGACACAAGCCTACCAGATGAGCTAAATTACTTTTATGCTCGCTTCGAGGCAAGTAACACTGAAACATGCATGAGAGCATCAGCTGTTCTGGATGACTGTGTGATCACGTTCTCCGTAGCCGATGTGAGTAAGACCTTTAAACAGGTCAACATTCACAAGGCCGCAGGGCCAGACGGATTACCAGGACGTGTACTCCGAGCATGCGCTGACCAACTGGCAAGTGTCTTCACTGACATTTTCAACCTCTCCCTGTCTGAGTCTGTAATACCAACATGTTTCAAGCAGACCACCATGGTCCCTGTGCCCAAGAACACTAAGGTAACCTGCCTAAATGACTACTGACCCGTAGCACTCACGTCTGTAGCAATGAAGTGCTTTGAAAGGCTGCTCATGCCTCACATCAACACCATTATCCCAGAAACCCTAGGCCCACTCCAATTTGCATATCGCCCCAACAGATCCACAGATGATGCAATTTCTATTGTGCTCCACACTGCCCTTTCACACCTGGACAAAAGGAACACCTATGTGAGAATGCCATTCATTGACTACAGCTCAGTGTTCAACACCATAGTGCCCTCAAAGCTCATCACTAAGCTAAGGACCCTGGGACTAAACACCTCCCTCTGCAACTGGATCCTGGACTTCCTGACGGGCTGCCCCCAGGTGGTAAGGGTAGGTAACAACACATCCGCCACGCTGATTCTCAACACGGGGGCCCCTCAGGGGTGCATGCTCAGTCCCCTCCTGTACTCCCTGTTCACTCATGACTGCATGGCCAGGCACGACTCCAACACCATTATTAAGATTGCCGATGACACAACAGTGGTAGGCCTGATCACCGACAGCAACGAGATAGGGAGGAGGTCAGAGACCTGGCCGTGTGGTGCCAGGATAACAACCTCTCCCTCGTGATCAAGACAAAGGAGATGATTGTGGACTACAGGAAAAAGAAGAGGACCGAGCACGCCCCTATTCTCATCGACAGGGTTGTAGTGGAGCAGGTTGAGAGCTTCAAGTTCCTTGGTGTCCACATCACCAACAAACGAACATGGTCCAAGCACACCAAGACAGTGGTGAAGAAGGCACGCCAAAACCTAAGGAGACTGAAAAGATTTGGCATGTGTCCTCAGATCCTCAAAAGGTTCTACAGCTGCACCATCGAGAGCATCCTGACTGGTTGCATCACTGCTTCGTATTGCAACTGCTCGGCCTCCGACCGCACGGCACTACAGAGGGTAGTGCGTACGGCCCAGTACATCACTGGGGCCAAGCTTCCTGCCATCCAGGACCTCTATACCAGGCGGTGTCAGAGGAAGGCCCTCAAAATTGTCAAAGAGTCCAGCCACCCTAGTCATAGACTGTTCTCTCTGCTACTGCACGGCAAGCAGTACCGGAGCGCCAAGTCTAGGTCCAAAAGGCTTCTAAACAGCTTCTAACCCCAAGCCATAAGACTCCTGAACAGCTAATCAAATGGCTACCCAGACTGTTTGCACTGCCGCCCCACCCCTCTTTTACGCTGCTGCTACTCTGTTTATTATCTATGCATAGTCACTTTAATAACTCTACCTACATGTACATATTACCTCAATTACCTCGACTAACCGGTGCCCCCGCACATTGACTCGGTACCGGTACCCCCCTGTATATAGCCTCCCTACTGTTATTTCCCATTGACTCTGTACCGGTACCCCCCTGTATATAGCCTCCCTACTGTTATTTCCCATTGACTCGGTACCGGTACCCCCTGTATATAGCCTCCCTACTGTTATTTCACATTGACTCTGTACCGGTACCCCCTGTATATAGCCTCCCTACTGTTATTTCCCATTGACTCTGTACCGGTACCCCCCTGTATATAGCCTCCCTACTGTTATTTCCCATTGACTCTGTACCGGTACCCCCCTGTATATAGCCTCCCTACTGTTATTTCCCATTGACTCGGTACCGGTACCCCCTGTATATAGCCTCCCTACTGTTATTTCACATTGACTCTGCACCGGTACCCCCTGTATATAGCCTCCCTACTGTTATTTCCCATTGACTCTGTCCCGGTACCCCCCTGTATATAGCCTCCCTACTGTTATTTCCCATTGACTCTGTACCGGTACCCCCCTGTATATAGCCTCCCTACTGTTATTTCCCATTGACTCTGTCCCGGTACCCCCCTGTATATAGCCTCCCTACTGTTATTTCCCATTGACTCTGTCCCGGTACCCCCCTGTATATAGCCTCCCTACTGTTATTTCACATTGACTCTGTACCGGTACCCCCTGTATATATAGCCTCCCTACTGTTATTTCCCATTGACTCGGTACTGGTACCCCCTGTATATAGCCTCGCTATTGTTATGTTTACTGCTGCTCTTTAATTATTTGTTACTTTTATTTCATATTATTTTAAATTGTATATATATATATATATATATATTTTTTTTGGTATTCTTTCTTAAAACTGCATTGTTGGTTAAGGGCTTGTAAGTAAGTATTTCACTGTAAGGTCTACAGCTGTTTTCTTCGGCGCATGTGACAAATACAATTTGATTTGATTTGATCTTGCTCATCTCAATATCCTAAACTATTCATTGATGATAGGCCCTGCTTTGCAAGCCAATAAATTGCGAGGCACAGCATTCCATTGTGAGATACAGCTTTTAATTGCTGATAGACAGGCCTAGTGCACGGTTCTGACTGACTGTCTGGTGGCTGACCTGCCTATACTGATAGATAGGCCTAGTGCACGGTTCTGACTGTCTGTCTGGTGGCTGACCTGCCTATACTGATAGATGGGCCTAGTGCACGGTTCTGACTGTCTGTCTGGTGGCTGACCTGCCTATACTGATAGATAGGCCTAGTGCACGGTTCTGACTGTCTGTCTGGTGGCTGACCTGCCTATACTGATAGATAGGCCTAGTGCAGGGTTCTGACTGTCTGTCTGGTGGCCAACCTGCCTATACTGATAGATAGGCCTAGTGCACGGTTCTGACTGTCTGTCTGGTGGCTGACCTGCCTATACTGATAGATAGGCCTAGTGCACGGTTCTGACTGTCTGGTGGCTGACCTGCCTATACTGATAGATAGGCCTAGTGCACGGTTCTGACTGTCTGGTGGCTGACCTGCCTATACTGTGCCCCTCCCCCCACTCTCTGTCCCTCGCTAGCTCGCTATGAAAGATTACAGTTTTTGTGTTTTGAAGTACGGCAACTAATCAGTCTCGTCCGTTCCAAAAATACAGAATCTTATGAGTCGATTCCCAGAGGAATCAAAAACTTGACATTCAGAAATGGGAGTTGACAACGGGAATCGGCGTGCAAGGAGTCGAGGAATCAATTATCTTGGAGTCGACTCTCCACCACTACCTCATCGTCGTTAACAGTTGGAAGAATGACAGAGAAAGACCTCATCGTCGTTAACAGTTGGAAGAATGACAGAGAAAGACCTCATCGTCGTTAACAGTTGGAAGAATGACAGAGAAAGACCAGCGTCAGCAGCAAAGTCCTGTATAGCCATACTTTGAGGGGTTCAATGAGAAGGAAATGCAAACTTTGTTTCACATTTTGGGAAATGAAACTACTTCATTAACATTACATTACATTAACATTACATTACATTAACATTACATTAACATTACATTAACATTACATTACATTAACATTAAATTAACATTAACATTAACATTACATTAACATTACATTACATTTACATTACATTAACATTACATTACATTACATTACATTAACATTTCATTAACATTAACATTACATTAACATTACATTAACATTACATTACATTAACATTAAATTAACATGACATTACATTAACATTACATTACATTAACATTAACATTACATTACATGAACATTACATGAACATTACATTAACATTACATTAACATTAATTCATCTTCTTCATCTATGGTGAGTAATATACAAGCATCTACAGCAGGGTTCTTCAATTCCGGTCCTGGAGGGCCGAAACACCTCTGTTTTTCATCCTCTCCTTCTATTCAGGGGCTAATTCAGACCTGGGACACCAGGTGAGTGCAATTAACTACCAGGTAGAAATAAAAAACAGAAGTGTTTCGGCCCTCAAGGACCGGAATTGAAGAACCCTGATCTACAGTGAGCACTACTGCCAGTCATGGTGGTCCCAGATCCACACCTCCACAGCTCCACTCACCTCTCCAGGATAGGGTCTCTTCATACCCTGGATGCCCATTCCCTGAGGCCTCGGTCCCGGGTATCCCTGCTGGAGCATCCTCTCGCCCCCCTGGCTCCCAAAGGGCCCCATCCCCTGGGCCCGGGGCTGGTTCATTCCCATGTGGGAGAGGTTCATGCCAGGGCCGGGGCCGGGGCCCATGTTCCCTGGGAGGGATGGAGGGCCTCGGGGCCCCCCTGGCCCCTGGTTCATGAACTGGTTCTGGTACGCCTGGTTGGGCCCCATCTGGAACGACGAACTAATCTGTAAGAGAATGGTACCAATATATTAGACATCTCGAGGTATGCTGTGATTTAGGTGAATCGCTTTGGGGTGAGTTTCCCTAATAGGCAATGAACAAAAGATGATCATAGTGGTACAAAGCTTTCAGGGAAATTCACCCCTGTATAATTTGCTCACTCAACTTGCTAAGGTTCCATCGATACAAAAGTAGAAAAATATCTGTAGGTTTGTGCGTTGTATCTGTCTACTTGTGGTAATACAGGGTCATCTTGGGGCTATATATATAGTGTATATATAGTGTATGTATGGACGTTGTGAACTAGTGGCGGTCGGTGCCAGAAGAATATATATATTTTTTCATGAGCATGGCTTTATTTCTATTACAGCATATTGGATGACTGTCATTCATATTCCATTCACCCAATGTAACATAGATAGGTTTAGGCTACTACTCAAACCTAGCCTATGAATGAAACTTTACAATGTAGGTGCCCACAGGTCGAGATTTTTTTTTGAGGTGACAGATGTACAGACAGTAACACATTCAATACCGCCTTGCACACTCTGGCCTGCATCTAGCTGATCTAAGGTGTAATCATTAGTCCAACAAGTTGCAAACTAGAGTTTCTATTGGACAAATTCAGGTATGTTTATCCCCGTTTCGTTCCGTTTGCTTCCGCTTAAGAAACGCTTTTCAACAGAATCGGCGGAATGAATGCACCCCTGATCACGCGTAAACACAGTTCACTTTCATAGCAGCCACGTTGAATTCCTTCTATTTCCTCCCCTCCCCTTTTCCCTTCTTTTGTGGACTTCAATGAACAACACATCAGCTGTATGTGTCAAGGCGAAAAAACCTTTCCAAGCCAAACCATATAATAACCGCTACACATTTGTCACCATATTTGTCACCATATTTGTCACCATATTAGCTAAAGTAACGTCATAGTCAACATAGCTAATAGAACTAACGTGTTAGTAAACCCGCTACGATCACGCAGTAACGTTACAGTGTACAGTCGGTAAGCAGTTACACCGGTGGACCCCGGTGGCAATAAATTAGTCAAACCAAAAGCTTACCTTGACTGTTGTGATGCATAGGCATAGCCAGCTAGCTAACATAGCATCTCTCTGTTCGAGCCGGGTGTTTGAGTAGGCTAAACTAGCCAGCTAGCTAACATAACATCTCTCTGTTCGAGCCGGGTGTTTGAGTAGGCTAAACTAGCTAGCTAGCTAACATAACATCTCTCTGTTCGAGCCGGGTGTTTGAGTAGGCTAAACTAGCTAGCTAGCTAACATAGCATCTCTCTGTTCGAGCCGGGTGTTTGAGTAGGCTAAACTAGCTAGCTAGCTAACATAGCATCTCTCTGTTCGAGCCGGTTGTTTGAGTAGGCTAAACTAGCTATCTAGCTGCATTTGTTTGCTAAGTAAGTGAAATTTAAAAATAAATGACGAACTATAGCTCTCTCTCAAGCTCTCTCTTGCTTCTCTTTCATTTTTGAAGAAATTAATTTGTTGAAAACTGTTCAACTATTGTCTTTCTCTCTCTTTGAGTCAACTACTCACCACATTTTATGCACTGCAGTGCTAGTTATCTGTAGCTTATGCTTTCAGTACTAGATTCATTCTCT
Source organism: Coregonus lavaretus (assembly GCF_964263955.1). NCBI lineage: Eukaryota > Metazoa > Chordata > Actinopteri > Salmoniformes > Salmonidae > Coregonus > Coregonus lavaretus. The sequence goes on from NW_028164111.1 coordinate 34,522, forward strand.
GATCCTTGGATTGGGTGGACAACATGTCAGTTCATGCTGCAAGAGATCTGATAGGTTGGAGGACGTCCTCCGGAAGTTGTCATAATTACTGTGTAAGTCTATGGAAGGGGGTGAGAACTACGAGCCTCCTAGGTTTTGTATTGAAGTCAATGTACCTAGAAGAGGACGGAAACCAGCTGTCCTCCAGCTACACCATGGTGCTACCCTACAGAGTGCTGCTGAGGCTACTGGAGACCTTCATTGCAAAATAGTGTGTTTTAATCAATTACTCGGTGACGTGATTATATTTAGTATAGTTTTATCTAAAAAGGATAACTTTTTTAATGTTTTACGATTTTTATTTGTATGAAATTCACTGAGGAGGATGGTCCTCCCTTTCCTACTCTGAGGAGCCTTGACTGGTTGCAACATACCGGTCCATATTGGTTCATCTCCTTGTTCTGTGTGTCCTGCCGCATGGCGGCAACGGTTGCCGTGGCAGTGGCGGTCGCCGTGGCAGCAGCGGCGGCGACAGCGGCGGCGGCAGCGGCAGCAGCGGGTTGGGTGAATTCACCAGGGGGGCGGGAGTCGGGGGGCATGCCCATGCCACCGGGACCAGAGTTAAGACCTCCAGGGTAACTAGGAGACAGGACACAGAAAGTAGCATGTCAATAACTGAGTAACTATCGGGTAGAACAAAGGAAACAGACGGTAGCATGTCAATAACTGAGTAACTAGGAGGGAGGACACATTGACTTTAGCAACAAAATGGCGTCCATGGGAGGAGCTGAGGGAGGATAACCTCAACCCTAAACTTTAGGGACACTTCGGGATTTTCGCAATGAAGTCCTTTATCTACTTTCCCAGAGTCAGATGAACTCGTGGATACCATATTTATGCCTCTGCAGGAAGTAAGAGGTAGTTTGCGTGAGCCAACGCTAACTAGCATTAGCGCCATGACTGGAAGTCTACGGTAACAATGGCCACACGTACACCATAGACTTCCAGTCATTGCGCTAATGCTAGTTAGCAATTGCGCCAACACCAGTTAGTAACTTCATTCAAACTGCAGCATAGACATAAAAATGGTATCCATGAGTTCAACTGTTGTACCGCATCAGAACCCAACATATAAGCTTGGTTTACCCCAATGTTTGTAAACAAGGTAAATGTGAACACACACTGTATTATATTAACCTCAGAACATGGTTAAAACTATCATTTTGACATCATGGATGGTCAAACCCTGCATCCATTATAGCTCTGTCTATACATTTGAGAGTGGTAACATTTCTCCAGCCCCATCACTCAGCTTCTAACCGAAACAGTAGCGGGGATCCACTTTGTTATTGTTTCAACTGCCGAATGGCTCTTTAGGTTTTAAGTGATTTTAAAACCAAAACATATTTGAGATCGAGATCCGTGACAACATGGACTTATTTTCCTCTCTCCACAGAATCATTGTCTGCCTCCCCTCCTTGTTCGGGCAGGTTTCGGCGTTCGCCGTCACCGGCTTACTAGCTACTGCCGATCCATTTATCATCACTCCATTTGTCTTGTCTTCAATCACACACACCTGGTCCTTATTCCCTCATTAGTCATGGTATAAGTTTTCCCTCTGCTTCCTTGTCTGTGTTGGTGATTGTTTATTGTGAAGGTTAGTGAAGCTCGGTGGAGCTCGTGTATTGTGTATCTACGGGAGTATTTTCCCGTGTGCCTGTTTTGTGCCCTGGAGTGTGTTTGACGCAGTTCTGCGTAAACCTGTATTTTATGGATTAAAGCCTGTTATTCTGTGATTTACCCTCCTGTGTGTGACTCCTTCAACACCACCTCATCACAACCACTTTCAGTTCCAAAACATTAATCCTCCACCTGGTTGACAACAACATGGCATCATTTCTCTTTTGTATGTTTTCAAGGACCTTAAACTTATCCACCAGGCCGACTCTCCATACAGTGCCTTCGGAAAGTATTCAGACCCCTTGACTTTTTCCACATTTTGTTACGTTACAGCCTTATTCTAAAATGGAAAAAAAATATATATCCTCAGCAATCTACACACAATACCCCATAATGACAAAGCGAAAACAGGTTTTTAGAAATGTTTGCTAATTGATTAAATTTTTTAAACGGAAATACCTTATTTACATCCGTATTCAGACCCTTTGCTATGAGACTCGAAATTTTGCACAGGTGCATCTGTTTCCAATGATCATCCTTGAGATGTTTCTACAACTTGATTGGAGTCCACCTGTGGTAAATTCAATTAATTGGACATGATTTGGAAAGGCACACACCTGTCTATATAAGGTCCCACAGTTGTCAGTGCATGTCAGAGCAAAAACCAAGCCATGAGATCGAAATAATTGTCTGTAGAGCTCCGAGACAGGAATGTGTCGAGGCACAGATCTGGGGAAGGGTACCAAAAAATGTCTACAGCATTGAAGGTCCCCAAGAACACAGTGGCCTTCATCATTCATAAATGGAAGAAGTTTGCAACCACCAAGACTCTTCCTAGAGCTGGCTGCCCAGCCAAACGGAACAATTGGGGGAGAAGGGCCTTGGTCAGGGAGGTGAACAAGAGCCTGATGGTCACTGACAGAGCTCTGGAGTTCCTCTGTGGAGATGGGAGAACCTTCCAGAAGGACAACCATCTCTGCAGCACTCCACCAATCAGGCCTTTATGGTAGAGTGTCCAGACGGAAGCCACTCAGTCGGGGTCGCAACTTACAGTTGCGAGTTAGAAAGTGCAATTTCGAAATTTGGTTGCATCTGCAGTTTTTCTCTTATGTCAGTCAATTAGTGAATCGTGAATAATGAGGGAGAGGTTGTGTTTTCTCTAGCAGGAGGTAAGCTTGGCTTCTTATATGGTGTTGAGTAAAGCTTAAACCATGTATTTAGATTGTAGGTAGGTAGTTGTAGTTAGGTATTGTAGGTAGTTTATTTAGGTAGTTATTGTAGGTTATTGTAGGTAATTATTGTAGGTAAGTATTGTATACGGCGGAGCCCGGCGAAGCACGAGGCTAGCTAACCCACTACCTGGACCAATAAAGCTAGCTAGCTAGCGGGTAGCTACTGGTAACTTTTAGCAACGGTGGATAGTTGTTTCCAATGTTATTTCACGCTTAAGAGTACCTGTAATTAAGCCAGCTAGCTACCTACCATTCAGCTGTTTTTCTAACCTCATTATCTGAGGCATTAACGTTAGGTAGTTAGTAGCTACTGTACTTAATTACAGCTACTGATTGCAGAAGACAAATGTCTTCTTGTCTGCCACCCAGACAGCTGGCGTCGGGTAAGTTTGGCTTTATACATAGCTTGGGCTTTGTCGAGTAAGGCTTAAATTATGTATTTAGATTGTAGTTAGGTAATGTAGGTAGGCATCGTGGGCTGTTGTGGGTAGTTATTGTAGGTTAGCATTGTATTCGGCGGTGCCGGGTGTAGCACGAAGCTAGCTAGCTAGCTAACTCACCTCCCGGACTAGCTGGCGAGTAGCTATTAGCAACGGTAGCAACTAGATACAATATCATTTTAGCCAGCTACATTTGTTCGCAGCGCCGCCGTTTTTCAAACAAAGTCAACACAGCAGCCATTGCTAGCTAGCCAACACGACCAGCTAGCTGTACTGTAGCAGCTAAATACAATATATTTGTGCTAGCTAGCCAACGTTTAATTATTGCTGCGTTATGAAAGGAACTAGACACGGACACGAATTATCTGTTTAGTGTGTTAACACACTATTGGTAGTTTGTTGTAACCAAGTATTGGTGCTAAACTGTGTGTTATTGGATGCTAGCATGCTAGTTAGCTATGGCGTCATAGTTAGCTAGCTGAATAAAGTAAGTTGAGTCTATTCCTTGAAACATTGAACCGCTGTAGTTCACAACAATTCTAATTTCTAAAGTGGAAGTTGGGAGAGTTTTTATTCGGGTGGTTCAGTGAAACAATTATAGTTTCTGAGGTGGAAGTTGGGTGAGTTATATTTGGGAGTTTTGGTGAGGGAGGCCATACTCTCTCCTTTCCCAGATGTTTAGTTCATTTCATTCCGATCTCCTCTGCATTATTGTAGCCATTTGCTACAGCCTGTCAACTATGCCTCTGCCTATCCCTGTTCTCTCCTCTCCGCACAGGCTACACAAACGCCTCACACCGCGTGGCTGCTGCCTCTCTAACCTGGTGGTCCCTGCGCGCACCCCACACCTGGAGTTCCAGGTCTCAGGCAGCCTCTGGAACTGCCGTTCTGCTGCCAACAAGGCTGACTTCATCCCAGCCTATGCTAACCTCCAGTCCCTCGACTTCCTGGCGCTGACGGAAACATGGATTACCACTGAAAACACTGCTACTCCTACTGCTCTCTCCTCGTCTGACCATGTGTTCTCACATACCCCGAGAGCATCTGGTCAGAGGGGTGGTGGCACAGGAATCCTCATCTCTCCCAAGTGGACATTCTCAATTTTTCCCCTAACCCATCTGTCTATCTCCTCATTTGAATTCCATGCTGTCACAGTCACTAGCCCATTTAAGCTTAATATCCTTGTCATCTATCGCCCTCCAGGTTCCCTTGGAGAGTTCATCAATGAGCTTGACGCCTTGATAAGTTCCTTTCCTGAGGATGGCTCACCCCTCACAGTTTTGGGGGATTTCAACCTCCCTACGTCTACATTTGACTCATTTCTCTCTGCCTCCTTCTTTCCACTCCTCTCCTATTTTGACCTCACCCTCTCACCGTCCCCCCCTACTCACAAGGCAGGCAATACGCTTGACCTCATCTTTACTAGATGCTGCTCTTCTACTAATCTCACTGCAACTCCCCTCCATGTCTCCGACCACTACTTTGTATCCTTTTCTCTCTCGCTCTCCTCCAACACTACTCACTCTGCCCCTACACAGATGGTAATGCGCCGCCGCAACCTTCGCTCTCTCTCTCCCACTACTCTCTCCTCTTCCATCCTATCATCTCTTCCCTCTGCTCAATCCTTCTCCCTCCAATCTCCTGATTCTGCCTCCTCAACCCTCCTCTCCTCCCTTTCTGCATCCTTTGACTCTCTGTGTCCCCTATCCTAACCCTAACCCTAACCCTAACCCTAACCCTAACCCCCCCCCCCCCCCCCCCTCTCTCTCTCTGTGGACGACTTCGTCAACCACTTTGAAAAGAAGGTTGACGACATCCGATCCTCGTTTGTTAAGTCTAATGACACTGCTGGTCCTGCTCACACTGCCCTACCCTATGCTTTGACTTCTTTCTCCCCTCTCTCTCCAGATAAAATCCTGCGACTTGTGACTGCAGGCCGCCCAACAACCTGCCCGCTTGACCCCATCCCCTCCTCTCTTCTCCAGACCATCTCCGGTGACCTTCTCCCCTACCTCACCTCGCTGATCAACTCATCCTTGACCGCTGGCTATGTCCCTTCCGTCTTCAAGAGAGCGAGAGTTGCACCCCTTCTCAAAAAACCAACACTCGATCCCACTGATGTCAACAACTACAGACCAGTATCCCTTCTTTCTTTTCTTTACAAAACTATTGAGCGTGCCGTCTTTAGCCAACTCTCTTGCTATCTCTCTCAGAATGACCTTCTTGATCCAAACCAGTCAGGTTTCAGGACTGGTCATTCAACTGAGACTGCTCTTCTCTGTGTCACGGAGGCTCTCCGCACTGCTAAAGCTAACTCTCTCTACTCTGCTCTTGTCCTTCTAGACCTGTCTGCTGCCTTTGATACTGTGAACCATCAGATCCTCCTCTCCACCCTCTCCGAGCTGGGCATCTCCGGCGCGGCTCACTCCTGGATTGCGTCCTACCTGACCGGTCGCTCCTACCAAGTGGCGTGGCGAGAAGCTGTCTCCGCACCACGTGCACTCACCACTGGTGTCCCCCAGGGCTCAGTTCTAGGCCCTCTCCTATTCTCCCTATACACCAAGTCACTTGGCTCTGTCATATCCTCACATGGCCTCTCCTATCATTGCTACGCTGACGATACACAACTAATCTTCTCCTTTCCCCCTTCTGATAACCAGGTGGCGAATCGCATCTCTGCATGTCTGGCAGACATATCAGTATGGATGACGGATCACCACCTCAAGCTGAACCTTGGCAAGACGGAGCTGCTCTTCCTCCCGGGGAAGGACTGCCCGTTCCATGATCTCGCCATCACGGTTGACAACTCCGTTGTGTCCTCCTCCCAGAGTGCGAAGAGCCTTGGCGTGACCCTGGACAACACCCTGTCGTTCTCCGCTAACATCAAGGCGGTGACCCGATCCTGCAGGTTCATGCTCTACAACATTCGGAGAGTACGACCCTGCCTTACACAGGAAGCGGCACAGGTCCTAATCCAGGCACTTGTCATCTCCCGTCTGGATTACTGCAACTCGCTGTTGGCTGGGCTCCCTGCCTGTGCCATTAAACCCCTACAACTCATCCAGAATGCCGCAGCCCATCCGGTGTTCAACCTTCCCAAGTTCTCTCACGTCACCCCGCTCCTCCGCACACTCCACTGGCTTCCAGTTGAAGCTCGCATCTGTTACAAGACCATGGTGCTTGCCTATGGAGCTGTGAGGGGATCGGCACCTCTGTACCTTCAGGCTCTGATCAGTCCCTACACCCAAACGAGGGCATTGCGTTCATCCACCTCTGGCCTGCTGGCTCCCCTTCCTCTGCGGAAGCATAGTTCCCGCTCAGCCCAGTCAAAACTGTTCGCTGCTCTGGCACCCCAATGGTGGAACAAGCTCCCTCACGACGCCAGGACAGCGGAGTCACTCACCACCTTCCGGAGACATTTGAAACCCCACCTCTTTAAGGAATACCTGGGATAGGATAAAGTAATCCTTCTACCCCCCCTAAATTTTTTTTAAATAAAATAAAAAAAAACATATTGTAAAGTGGTTATCCCACTGGCTATAGGGTGAATGCACCAATTTGTAAGTCGCTCTGGATAAGAGCGTCTGCTAAATGACGTAAATGTAAATGTAAATGTAAATGTAAAAGGCACATGACAGCCTGCTTTGATTTTGCCAAAAGGCACCTAAAGACTCTCAGACCATGAGAAACAAGATTGTCTGGTCTGATGAAACCAAGATTCAACTCTTTGACCTGAATGCCAAGCATCATGTCTGGAGGAAACCTGGCACCATCCCTACGGTGAAGCATGGTGGTGGCAGCATCATGCTGTGGAGGTGCATTTCAGCGGCAGGGAGACTAGTCAGGATCGAGGGAAAGATGAACAGAGCAAAGTACAGAGAGATCCTTGATGAAAACCTGCTCCAGAGTGCTCAGGACCTCAGACTGGGGCGAAGGTTCACCTTCCAACAGGACAACAACCCTAAGCACACAGCCAAGACAACGTAGGAGTGGCTTCGGGACAAGTCTGAATGTCCTTGAGTGGCCCAGCCAGAGCCCGGACTTGAACCCGATCGAACATCTCTGGAGAGACCTGAAAATAGCTGTGCAGCAACGCTCCCCATCCAACCTTACAGAGCTTGAGAGGATCTGCAGAGAAGAATGGGAGAAACTCCCCAAATACAGGTGTGCCAAGCTTGTAGCGTCATACCCAAGAATACTCAAGACTGTAATTGCTGCCAAAGGTGCTTCAACAAAGTACTGAGTAAAGGGTCTGAATCCTTACGTAAATGTCCTTTATTTTTTATTTTTTATAAATTAGCAAACATTTGTAAAAACCAGTTTTTGCTTTGTCATTATGGGGTATTGTGTGTAGATTGATGAGGGGGAAAAAACAATTTAATCCATTTTAGAATAAGGCTGTAACGTAACAAAATGTGGAAAAAGTCAAGGGGTCTGAATACTTTCCGAAGGCACTGTACACCTATACACTACTTTAAAAACACAGAAGGTGTCCCAAATGGCACCCTATTCCCTCTATATAGTGCACTATATAGGTAATTTATGACCAAAAGTAGTGCACTATATAGGGAATAGGGTGCCATTAGGGACTTTACCATAAAAACTCCCCACACTCACTTCCCCCCAAAGCCACCTCCTCCCTCATGGTAGCCCTGGCGTCCGTACAGGCCCTGCTGCATGTAGGCCTGGTTCTGCTGGCCCTTGTTGGGTCCGTACAGGCCCTGCTGTATGTAGGCCTGGTTCTGCTGGCCCTTGTTGGGTCCGTACAGGCCCTGCTGTATGTAGGCCTGGTTCTGCTGGCCCTTGTTGGGTCCGTACAGGCCCTGCTGTATGTAGGCCTGGTTCTGCTGGCCCTTGTTGGGTCCGTACAGGCCCTGCTGCATGTAGGCCTGGTTCTGCTGGCCCTTGTTGGGTCCGTACAGGCCCTGCTGCATGTAGGCCTGGTTCTGCTGGCCCTTGCTGGGTCCGTACAGGCCCTGCTGTATGTAGGCCTGGTTCTGCTGGCCCTTGTTGGGTCCGTACAGGCCCTGCTGCATGTAGGCCTGGTTCTGCTGGTTCTGCTGGCCCTTGTTGGGGAACTGCTGCTGCTGTCCCGGGTACTGGGGGGAGTTCATCCCCTGGTTGTTCCCAGACACACCCCCCTGACCCATGGGATGACTTCCACCAGGGTTCATGGGGTTACCGCCGTTGGCCATGTGGTTCGCCAACACCTGGTGGATAGACACAAAGATATGCTTTAATAATATAATACATATAAATGTGCCATTTAGGAGACACTTTTATCCAAAGTGAATTACAGTCATTACTACTGCAGTCACTTTCTATTTGTCCACTAACTGTTACGTCGCTGAATTATTGTCTTCTCCCCCAAATTAAAATGAATGGTCACCAGTAGTCAGATCACTATAGGTAATGCCTGGTATAACTACACCGTAACAGTAGTTAGATCACTAGAGGTAATGCCTGGTATAACTACGCCGTAACAGTAGTTAGATCACTAGAGGTAATGCCTGGTATAACTACGCCGTAACAGTAGTTAGATCACTAGAGGTAATGCCTGGTATAACTACGCCGTAACAGTAGTCAGATCACTAGAGGTAATGCCTGGTATAACTACACCGTAACAGTAGTTAGATCACTAGTGGTAATGCCTGGTATAACTACGCCGTAACAGTAGTTAGATCACTAGAGGTAATGCCTGGTATAACTACGCCGTAACAGTAGTTAGATCACTAGAGGTAATGCCTGGTATAACTACGCCGTAACAGTAGTTAGATCACTAGAGGTAATGCCTGGTATAACTACGCCGTAACAGTAGTTAGATCACTAGAGGTAATGCCTGGTATAACTACGCCGTAACAGTAGTTAGATCACTAGAGGTAATGCCTGGTATAACTACACCGTAACAGTAGTTAGATCACTAGAGGTAATGCCTGGTATAACTACACCGTAACAGTAGTTAGATCACTAGAGGTAATGCCTGGTATAACTACGCCGTAACAGTAGTTAGATCACTAGAGGTAATGCCTGGTATAACTACGCCGTAACAGTAGTCAGATCACTAGAGGTAATGCCTGGTATAACTACACCGTAACAGTAGTTAGATCACTAGGGGTAATGCCTGGTATAACTACGCCGTAACAGTAGTTAGATCACTAGAGGTAATGCCTGGTATAACTACGCCGTAACAGTAGTTAGATCACTAGAGGTAATGCCTGGTATAACTACGCCGTAACAGTAGTTAGATCACTAGAGGTAATGCCTGGTATAACTACGCCGTAACAGTAGTTAGATCACTAGAGGTAATGCCTGGTATAACTACGCCGTAACAGTAGTTAGATCACTATAGGTAATGCCTGGTATAACTACACCGTAACAGTAGTTAGATCACTAGAGGTAATGCCTGGTATAACTACGCCGTAACAGTAGTTAGATCACTAGAGGTAATGCCTGGTATAACTACGCCGTAACAGTAGTTAGATCACTAGAGGTAATGCCTGGTATAACTACGCCGTAACAATAGTCAGATCACTAGAGGTAATGCCTGGTATAACTACACCGTAACAGTAGTTAGATCACTAGGGGTAATGCCTGGTATAACTACGCCGTAACAGTAGTTAGATCACTAGAGGTAATGCCTG
>NW_028164110.1:0-30082 GCF_964263955.1 Coregonus lavaretus
GCAGTGTGGACTTGGCAGTGGAGAGCTCCTCCAGGGAAGGGAAGGCCAGGGCTAGACTGGGGCCAGGAGGAGGGACCATGGCCTGGGCTACACACAGACACACAGCCCAGAGAATGAAGCCTCTGTGTGGGACAGCAGCCCTGCAGGAACACCTCAACAGGGAACTCACAGCCAGGGAGGAGTGGGGAGGAGTGGGGAGGAGTGGTAAGGGCAGGGGTGAGCCAGTGACGTAGGAAGGACACAAATACAAACTCACACATACTTTTTCTCTCACACTCTCTGTCATTCAGAAAACCCCCGGAAAGTACCGATCTCAGGCAGGTGGTGTGGTTGTCGTCTCGCTGTGTTCGTGTGTGTGTGCTTGTGCGTACATTATTTTCTCACTGTGTGCGTATGTGTGACTGTGTGCGTGCGTGGTTTTCTGACTGTGTGTGTGTATGCATGGATGTCTCGCTGTGTGTGTGTGTATGTGTGTGTGTGTGTCGCGGGCCGGTGGGCAGCGGTCCCTGTGTGTTTGTCAGGGCAGTGATTAATGACTCCACATCATGATAACATGAGGGAGAGACGCATTCATTCACACAAAGGGCCTCATCGGGCTCTCTCCACAGCCAAATACTGGCCCAGAGCACTCACCCTTTGTGCCAGTTAACCTTCCATTTATTTACCCTTGCAACTCCCTTACTTTCTCTCTCTCTCTCTCTCTCTCTCTCTCTCTCTCTCTCTCTCTCTCTCTCTCTCTTCCTTTCTTTCTTTCTTTCATTCAACGTCCTTCTCCCCACAGCTCCACTGCGGGTGCCCAAAAGAAGACCAGTCCAGGACAGGGGGATGGCTGCTGGACTGAAAAGTGTGTGTGTGTGAGCATTCTTGTGTGTGTGTGTGTGTGTGTGTGTGTTTACATGCGTGTGTGTGTATGTGGACGACACGCACTCGTGGTGGATCACAGCATTATACAGCAAAGTACATACAGTGTACATTAGTAGTGGACACTGCAGAATGCACGTCACATTGATATCTAAATCTCTCTTAGAGCCAGCTAACTATGCACGTACGCACACACACAGCAGGCTATATGGCTCCTGATTAATGACAGTCATTTGTCAGGGAGAGGTGGATAAAACAGTGAATATTATCTTTGCGTTAGAGACCGGAGCGCGTCGCACTCTCCCCCCATGTATTTCATAAGTGGCTGAACACAGTGGCACGTTAGGACGCGCAGACAGGCAGAGAACAGATCTATTCTCATTACATCTCTATTAGGACATCAGCTTCCACTGATCAGGCCCTACATCTTTCTACCGACAGGGAGGGATTGGACAGGAGAGGAGAGGAGAGGAGAGGAGAGGAGAGGAGAGGAGAGGAGAGGAGAGGAGAGGAGAGGAGAGGAGAGGAGAGGAGAGGAGAGGAGAGAGAGGAGAGGAGAGGAGAGGAGAGGAGAGGAGAGGAGAGGAGAGGAGAGGAGAGGAGAGGAGAGGAGAGGGGAGGGGAGGGGAGTAGAGGAGCACAAGACACACACCATGCCTTACAATAACATTTAGAGCACCACACTCCTGATATAGAGGGTGCATTAATAAAGCCTTGCATTGGCCATCAGAGGAGTGTGTGTGTGTGTGGGGGAGGGGGGGGGCTGTGATCCTGAGCAGTGTTTGTATATGACAAACAGACCGCTGAGTGCTCAGTGAAAGCCTATCACTGGCAGAGAAGCACAGAAAAGGAATCTGGGACCAAGCGTACATCCCACATTGCCCCCTATTCCCCTATGGGCCCTGGTCAAAAGGAGTGACCTATAAAGGGAATAAGGTTCCATTTGGGATGCTGCCATTTAAATATTTAATGTTCCACTTCTAGTGCTTAGCGGAGCAAGTGCTTAGAGCTGAGAGAGAATGACTTGCAAAGGTGTGTAATTTAATCAAGGAAAACAAATAACATAGATAATCTGATTACAGGGAATGCATTGAGACAGAGATAATGTGTGTGAATAACAGGTTGTTTGTGTAAAGAAACTGTACAAATCGGAGATAAGGAAGGCAAATAGAGAACATTTTCACACTGAAACCAGTCACATGAAAAATTGAGAATGGCACAGGCCTACCACAGTACGAATATGCAGTGTTTGCATACAAATGATTCACTCTCTCTCTACACATTATTCTCTCCATACAATACTCATTGACATATACAGTACCAGTCAAACGTTTGGACACACCTACTCATTCAAGGGTTTTTCTTTATTTGTACTATGTCACGCCCTGGCTCTGGGGACTCTAGTATGTTGAGCCAGGGTGTGAGTTTTCATTTGTTTTTCGTTTTAGTTTTGTAGTTCTATGTTGGCCAGTGTGGTTCTCAATCAGAGGCAACGTGTATCAGCTGTTGCTTGTTGTCTCTGATTGGGAACCATACTTAAGCAGCCAGTTTTCCCACAGTGTTTGTGGGATCTTGTTCCTGTGTAGGTTTGTGTTTTGCACCTTTGGACGTCACGTATCGATTTGTTGTTTTTGTTCGTGTAATCATTATTTAATAAATATGTTCACCTTCCACGCTGCGCCTTGGTCCTCTGTATCCGACGATCGTGACAGAAGATCCCACCAACACTGGACCAAGCAGCGTGTCCAGGAGCCAGCGCCAGAGGTATCGCTAAAGGACATCAATCTCGACTGGGCCTGGCCCACGGGGAGGAGAGACCCCCAGAAAATGTTTAGGGGGGGGGGCTCACGCCGTGGACGACGGGGCAGCAGGAGGCCGCGATAGAGCGGTCCAGCGGGTTTGCAGAGGAGGCCGCCAGGTTAAGGGGGCCACTGGTCACAGAGGAGAGTGAAAGTGTAGAGGCACGGCGAGAGGTACTGGGGTGTGTTACCAGTCCGGTCCGGCCCATTCCTGATCCCTGCGTAGGGCCAGTGGTGTGTGTCCCCAGTACGGTCCGGCCTGTTCCTGTTCCTCACATCGAGCCTGTGGTGCGCGTCGTCAGCCCGGCCCGGCCTGTTCCTGCTCCACGCACCAAGCCTGTGGTGTGCATCGTCAGCCCGGCCCGGCCTGTTTCTGCTCCACGCACCCAGCCTATGGTGCGCATCGTCAGCCTGGTTCGGCCTGTTCCTGCTCCCCACACCAAGCCAGTGGTGTGCGTCGTCAGTCCGGCACAGCCCGTGCCTGTTCTACCGGTGCCTGGTGCGGCACCGGTCAGCTGCTCCACGCCGGAGCTAGAGCAATCCGCTCCACCGGTGTTCAGTCCAGCTCCGGCCAGCAGGGTCAGACCGGACCAGGGGTACTTTGGGGGGTTGGAGAGGGAGTGGGAATCATGCCCGGAGCCGGATCCGCCGCCAAGGCGGAGTGCCCACCCGGTCCCTCCCCTGTGGTGTTTGGTTGGCGCGGCCGGAGTCCGCGCCTTTGGGGGGGGGGTAATGTCACGCCCTGGCTCTGGGGACTCTAGTATGTTGAGCCAGGGTGTGAGTTTTCATTTGTTTTTCGTTTTAGTTTTGTAGTTCTATGTTGGCCAGTGTGGTTCTAAATCAGAGGCAACGTGTATCAGCTGTTGCTTGTTGTCTCTGATTGGGAACCATACTTAAGCAGCCAGTTTTCCCACAGTGTTTGTGGGATCTTGTTCCTGTGTAGGTTTGTGTTTTGCACCTTTGGACGTCACGTATCGATTTGTTGTTTTTGTTCGTGTAATCATTATTTAATAAATATGTTCACCTTCCACGCTGCGCCTTGGTCCTCTGTATCTGACGATCGTGACATACTATAATAATAGTGAAGACATCAAAACTATGAAATAACACATATGGAATCATGTAGTAACCAAAAAGTGTTAAACAAATCAAAATATATTTTATACTTGAGATTCTTCAAAGTATCACCCTTTGCCTTGATGACAGCTTTGCACACTCTTGGCATTCTCTCAACCTGCTTCATGAGAGCCGCCACAGGAAAGGAAGGCTCAGAGTTACCTCTGCTGCAGAGAATAAGTTCATTAGAGTTACCAGCCTCAGAAATTGCAGCCCAACTAAATGCTTCACAGAGTTCAAGTAACAGACACATCTCAACATCAACTGTTCAGAGGGGACTGTGTGAATCAGGCCTTCATGGTCGAATTGCTGCAAAAAAAACACTACTAACATTTACATTTTAGTCATTTAGCAGACGCTCTTATCCAGAGCGACTTACAGTTAGTCAATACATATTTTTTTTTATACTGGCCCCCCGTGGGAATCGAACCCACAACCCTGGCGTTGCAAACGCCATGCTCTATCAACTGAGCTACATCCCTGCCGGCCATTCCCACCCCTACCCTGGACGACGCTGGGCCAATTGTGCACCGCCCATGAGTCTCCCGGACGCGGCCGTCTGCGACAGAGCCTGGATTCGAACCAGGATCTCTAGTGGCACAGTTAGCACTGCGATGCAGTGCCTTAGACCACTGCGCCACTCAGGAGTACTAAAGGACACCAATAATAAGAAGAGACCTGCTTGGGCCAAGAAACACGAGCAATGGACATTAGACCGGTGGAAATGTGTCCTTTGGTCTGGAGTCCAAATTGGAGATCTTTGGTTCCAACCGCCGTGTTTTTGTGAGACGCGGTGTGGGTGAACGGATGATCTCTGCATATGTAGTTCCCACCGTAAAGCATGGAGGAGGAGGTGTTATGGTGTGGGGGTGCTTTGCTGGTAACACTGTCTGTGATTTATTTAGAATTCAAGGCACACTTAACCAGCATGGCTACCACAGCATTCGGCAGGTGAAGCTGGTTGAGGGAATGCCAAGAGTGTGCAAAGCTGTCATCAAGGCAAAGGGTGGCTATTTGAAGAATCTCAAATATATGGGATGGCAGTGATACGCCATCCCATCTGGTTTGCGCTTAATGGGACTATCATTTGTTTTTCAACAGGACAATGACCCAACACACCTCCAGGCTGTGTAAGGGCTATTTGACCAAGAAGGAGAGTGATGGAGTGCTGCATCAGATGACCTGGCCTCCACAATCCCCCGACCTAAACCCAATTGAGATGGTTTGGGATGAGTTGGACCGCAGAGTGAAGGAAAAGCAGCCAACAAGTGCTCAGCATATGTGGGAACTCCTTCAAGACTGTTGGAAAAGCGTTCCAGGTGAAGCTGGTTGAGAGAATGCAAGAGTGTGCAAAGCTGTCAAGGCAAAGTGTGGCTACTTTGAAGAATCTAAAATATAGAATATATTTTGATTTGTTTAACACTTTTTTGGTTACTACATGATTCCATATGTGTTATTTCATAGTTTGGATGTCTTCACTATTATTATAGACCCATTTCCGACCAAGCTTTAACTTCCTGACTGATGTCTTGAGATGTTGCTTCAATATATCCACATAATTTTCCTTCCTCATGATGCCATCTATTTTGTGAAGTGCACCAGTCCCTCCTGCAGCAAAGCTCCCCACAGCATTATGCTACCACCCCCGTGCTTCACGGTTGGGATGGTGTTCTTCGGCTTGCAATCGTCCCCCTTTATCCTCCAAACATAACGATGGTCATTATGGGCGAACAGTTCTATTTTAGTTTCATTAGACCAGAGGACATTTCTCCAAAAAGTACGATCTTTGTCCCCATGTGCAGTTGCAAACCGTAGTCTGGCTTTTTTATGGCGGTTTTGGAACAGTGGCTTCTTCCTTGCTGAGTGGCCTTTCAGGTTATGTCGATATAGGACTTGTTTTACTGTGGATATATATACTTTTGTACCTGTTTCCTCCACCATCTTCACAAGTTTTTTTGCTGTTGTTCTGGGATTGATTTGCACTTTTCGCACCAAAGTACGTTCATCTCTTGCGTCTCCTTCCTGAGTGGTATGACGGCTGCGTGGTTCCATGGTGTTTATACTTGCGTACTATTGTTTGTACAGATGAACGTGGTACCTTCAGGCGTTTGGAAATTGCTCCCAAGGATGAACCAGACTTGTGGAGGTCTACAATTATTTTTCTGAGGTCTTGGCTGATTTCTTTTAATTTTCCAATGATGTCAAGCAAAGAGGCACTGAGTTTGAAGGTAGACCTTGAAATACATCCACAGGTACACCTCCAATTGACTCAAATTATGTCAATTAGCCTATCAGAAGCTTCTAAAGCCATGACATAATTTTCTGGAATTTTCCAAGCTGGTTAAAGGCACAGTCAACTTAGTGTATGTAAACTTCTGACCCACTGGAATTGTGATACAGTGAATTATAAGTCAAATAATCTGTCTGTAAACAATTGTTGGAAAAATGACTTGTGTCATGCACAAAGTAGATGTCCTAACCGACTTGCCAAAACTATAGTTTGTTAACAAGAAATTTGTGGAGTCGTTGAAAAACGAGTTTTAATGACTCCAACCTAAGTGTATGTAAACTTCCGACTTCAACTGTATATTATATGTTGTTGCACACTCAACATTGAGTTAGTCAACATGAGGTGAAAAGTTCACTATTCTGTCCTGACCCCAAAGTTCCCACTCTTCCTCTGCACCCCCACCCCCATCCCCTGGACCATCATGGGGTAAAACCAACACTCCTCACTATTCCACTTTATATAGCACTTAAAATGGCCCCCAGTAACTCAACACAGTACTAGAGACAAGAGAAGTCCACTGTCTATACACTTAGTGGTTCTGAAGTGGTGGGGGGCCTGTAGTCTTGAAATGGACCTGATAAGGTAAAGACAAGTAAACACTTTCTCAACCCTCTACCCCTCTCTCTCTCTCTCTCTCTCTCTCTCTCTCTCTCTCTCTCTCTCTCTCTCTCTCTCTCTCCCTCTCTCACTCTCTGTCCCTCTCTCTCTCTCGCTCAACCTCTCTCTCTCTGTGTCTCTCTCTCTGTGTGACTCTTCTCTCGCCTGGCCATTAAAATCCATTGAGCTCAGTTTCTTCCTCATTGAGACAGATAGAGAATGAGAGAGAGAGAGAGGGAGAGAGAGAGCACCACAGTAGGAAGTATATATGCACCTGTCGGCGCTAAATCACCCACCGTGAGCCCATCTTCATGTTGGAGGTTTAATGAACTACCGTCGGCTTTTTATGCCTCTTAAAGCTCACTGAGTGTCCACTTTGTAGTTGTTCTGAAGAGGCGACGCTGCATTGCGCACTAAATCTTCTGCGTGCCACTGAGGATAAAATCTCCCTTTATTCATGGGCTATTTACCAGATCCAGATTTATCACCCACAGTGTCCTCTAACAAAAGATTCTGCCCCCCCCCCCCCCCCCCACCCCCCAAGGCAGGCTGTGATAGGGACAAGGGGCTGCCGCGGGCGTGGAGGACCCATCCTCATTGGTGGGATGCCCGCGGGGAGGAAAGTAGTCTGTAGTGTCTCTGTCGGATACTGGCACTGGGGCCCTCTGTATGCCCTCTCTCAATCAGCACCCTACTACACAGCATGGACAGGGACCTGGAACACACACACACAATGCCCAAGCACACACTCTCTCTCGAACACGAATGCACACACATACACTCAGATGCATGCAAACACGAATGAACAAACGCGCAAACCCATACCACACACATCACACACACTGTACAAACGCACACAGTTGAGAGGAGATACTACGGGAGCACCTGTGCGAATGAAGAAGTGCTCTGACCTCATCATGACCCTAGAGTGTCACCATGGAAACATCCATGCCTTAAACGCCTTGCTGTTTGTCAGCACATGGGTCAGAGTTGAGAGGTCAGAGTTGAGAGAACTCTCCATCCCATCCCAATGATTCCCCCACACCCACACACACTCCTCCTAATACACTGTCTGAGTGTGTATGTGTATGCGGGTGCATGCTATGATGAGTATCTGTAACTCTGTCCATCTGTCTGTGTGTTTCTGGGTGAGGATGGGACTGCTCATGCCTGTGACAGCACACAGGAGCCTCCAGTTCATGGACTTTAGGTGACCCAGTGCTGACCCCGTTGTATTGTCTCTTCGTTCCCCTTAAACACCCCACTCCTGTGTGAGTAATGCCCCCTCCTGCCCCCCCTCTTCTACTGACTCTTTGTACTCCTCTGTGAGAGCTCTTCTGTGCCAGGACGGTTTCTCCCTCTCAACTCTCATCACCTATAAACTCCCTCTCTGCTCATCTGAGATTAACCATGTGTTGTTAAGGAGCTAAACAACAAGTCCATAAGGAGTTACACTCAAATACTTCCCCAGCTCTCTCTCTCTCTCTCTCTGCATACTTTCTCATTAGCAGCATGAAAGCCCCCGGAAGCGCTGTGCCATGCCGCGTGTGGACACGGCCTGTGTGTGCGTGTTTTTGCGACAAACGTTTTTATATAAAAAAACGGCAGATTAATTGCAAGGAATTTGATCTCGCTGGAGAACTCTGGGAGTGTTTCTAGTTGCCGAGATAAGGGACACATCAAACGGCCACATGTGTTTGCTTATTTAAAGCCCCGGCAACCGTTATCAGGGCTGGGCAGGACTTAGACTCTACACATCTTGTTGTTTTGCTGTTTTTATACATTTTGTGTTGTTTTTTAAAAAGTCGTGAGTGTATTGAGGAGGAGGAGGTGGGGGTGTGGGGAAGGGGTAGGGGCAGTCTTGAGGGGGTAACGAGCGTTCAAACCCCGCTTCTAGCCTGCCTGCTCACGGAGAGTCCCTGGGATTGGACCCAGGCCAGAAGCACTGATATTCACAATATTCCTGCTAGTGCTTCGAGGGGCCGGTGACTGAAAGTGTGGAGCCGTGCCAAACTCCTGTTCTTAACTTCACTCCACTGCTCTCCACCTCTCCTGTAGCCCAGGGACTCTCTCTCTCTCTCTCTCTCTCTCTCTCTCTCTCTCTCTCTCTCTCTTCGGCCACTTTTTACAGCTTAAGACTGAGCACATACAGTAATCTCTGTTCCCTGGTCGGTGTGCCTGTGCGTGCGTATGCGTGTGCATGTAGCTATGCGTGCTAGGGCCTAGTGTGTGTGTTGCCAGCCCCAGGCGAACATACCCATGTGTGTGTGAAGTGGTGTATTGGTTCACCACCAGTGTGTGTCCACACTCTCTATGCTCTGCCATAGGCTTCCATTTAGACTCATAGTCTCCTACTACTGTATATGATGCTGTGGGACAGAGACATAACTGGCTCAGAAGGTGTCCCCTCTCTCCCCTTTTTATGAGCCTAATCCCACTGATGCCATTTGTCTGGGTGGCGAGGGGGGAGGGCTGGATTGAGGGGTTGTGTATGAGGGGCAGGCATCCGTAGCGCTCCGATGGCCGCCGTGGCAGCCACCGCTGATTGTTTCCCTGACGACAGAATGCATCATATCCCCAAAAAACGGATGGAGCTGTCGGCCGAAAATCCCTTTGTAGCCTTACTGTCAGAGATCATCATAAATAACCATGACATCACCACGCTCTTATCTATGGGCTGCCTGCTCGTGATCGATCACATGGCTACCGCGGTGTAAATAGCTTCTAATGCCCCATCTTCCCCTTCAAATAGGCCCCTGTTATTTATGATGGCCGTTTGGGTTACCAGTCCGGGAGGTGGACACAATTTATTTTCTCCTCATGGTTGCTTTTGAGTCCGGACCAGAGAGATGGGGTGGAGGGGAGGGAGGGAGGGGGAGTGATGGGAGGTGTTAACCGCCTCCTCCTTTCTACACTGCCCTTCCTTTCTAACCAACTGCTGAGGGAGGGGAGGTTCATCACCAGGGAGGGGGGATTGGGGAGTGGACCTGGGTGCACCTCGCCCCGCCCTGTGGTAATGAAGGGACATCCGTTACCCTGATGACAGTGAGAGTGGCAGGCCTATTTGCACGGCCGGCGGCGCTGGGTGACGGATTGGACAGGGGAGGCGGTTGGAGGCGGCAGGAGAGGTGACAGGCAGCATTTCCATTTGGGTGAAAAATCTAGCTAACGTGGCTAACATGTCTGTTGTGTGGAGAGTCTGAGGTACACAGGCCCCGGACCCAGCCTGCCACCGCTGCAGCAGGATGAGGATCCAACAGGCCTGACCCGTGTGGAGAGTCTGAGGTCCACAGGCCCCAGAACCCAGCACAACCCAGACAACCACACACAGTAGGCTAGAGCTACACCAAGTACAACCTGTTCGCCACAGCCCTGCCATAGAAATATAATTTCTAGAGCAGACATTCTCATTCAACGCAATGTTCTGTGATGGGTAGACTGGCGGCCATATCGAGTGTTCCCATGAGTGCTCCAATCAAATTACTGTGGTCTGAGAGGCTTTCTTGCTTCTAGTAATTCTATTTCTATGGCCTAACAACCACACATAATACCCCGACCGTTACCACTACCGACCACAAATCTCTCCCATTACCTTCTACAACCCAGAATAACCACAATCTTTCCCAGGCACTTGGTCTTAACAAGGCTGTTCCCTGGCAGTGTATTCATGGCCATGCACGGTCTCTACTCTCTACTCATTCTATTAGCAGAATCCACAGACTTCACACACTGAGGGCTCTGTGGCTCGACTACAACACAGACACACTACTGCTGGTGGATTATGGGAAAAATCCACATCAGTGCACAGCCGCTTGGCAGTGGAACGATTTTTCATAGACAGCGGAATAACACACATGCCGGTACCTCATATTCATCATTTAACACAAACACGGCACTATACGCTAAGTAAGCAAGGTTCCCAGGAAAAGTTTTACGCTAAGAGGCCGGAAGTATGGATGAGAGCACCATTCCAGTAGGGTGGAAAGATAGACAGTTGGGCAACTGCAGAAAGACGCACCAGTCAGAAACGGCAGAAAAGTGTTATTTTGCCGAGAGCGAAAACCCAGGGGTTTCTGTGAGAACGGCCCAGGAATGTTCATCCTCACGCCTCATTGGTGTTCACATCGCACAGGCACCGTGGAGATGGGACACCCAAACCAGATTTATAGGGGTGTCAGAAGCTTCACAACACCATCCCAACATGGTCCACCTGGGGCCTGGGGCGGTTGTAATGTCTTGATCTGTGTCCGAAAGAAAACAGTCATCCCTAACTAGCTGATGCTGAGGTGGAGACGTTGAAACACAGAGTTAAGATGGAGTTTGGATGGAGGATGGGGGAAATGGGGAGTGGGAGGCCATTTTTGGTGAGGGCAAGCCTGGAACGGTTTCTTCAGTTTCGCAGCTAGCTATATTTATTTTGTTTTGACTAAGATAAAATGGTGGCCTCTGTTTGCATGAAGAGGATCATCATGAAGAAGAGGGTTGGCCTGGGACACTGAACTGCTGGCTGTTTCTTTAGTTTCAAAGCTTTTATTACATTTTCTTGAAGTGAAAGTAGGGTGGGGGGTAAAAAATAGGAATCTGTTTGATAAATGAAGACCCACTGGGCACAGACGTCAGTTCAATGTCTAGTTTTGATTTACATTTGGTTGAGTTGTCAACTAACATGAATTCAAAGTGAAATCAACAAAACATTTCACCATGTCATTGGATTTAGGTTAAAAGTTGGGTGAAAGTTGGTTAAAAGTTTGCAAATCCAATTACTTTTCCACGTTGATTCAACATCATCACATACATTTTTTGGGTTGAAATGATGTGGAAACAAAGTTTTTGCCCAGTGGGGAGGGCCAAAACGTAGGCACTTTACAGGAGGTAGTCATAGCAATACTCTCAATTTCTCTCCCTCTTTCTTTTTTCTTGCTATTATCTTCTTCCTTCTGTTTGTCAGATCTCTTGAGCTGTGTTCGAATACCCATACTAACATACTGTATACTACATACTTAATGAGTATATACTACATATTATATACTATTAGTTCATTTTAATATACTGTAAACGAACGGTATCCTTTCAGTTGAGCGTACTAGCTCTTCACCTGTCTACCGGAAGTTGATGCTGTTGCTATGCAACCTCTTGCTAGCTTGTTAGCATAACAAATTACTAGCTAGACATCTTACGACTTCGGGTGTGTTTGTAAATTCAATCTGGAGTGCCAGAGTGAACTCTGGGCGTTCGTAAATTCAGAGCGTTGTCAGATTGTCTGTTCGTAAATTCAGAGCATTTCGCTATCTGGACGCTCTGGCTGAGGACTAGGGTTGATCTGAGGTTCTGACCTCACAACGGCAGTCAAGCACCCAAGCTACCTGGCTAACGTTAGCTAGCTTGCTAGCTACTTCCAGGCTCTGACCATTTTACTCGCCCTAGCAGAGCTGGTTATCTGTTTTCATGTTATCCAGAGTGTTGGTGACTGTAACTGTGCTGCTGGCAACAATTGAACTAAGGTTTTTTGCCGACGTTTACTGACACCGGCCATATTCAACGAGTGTTGAGCATTCGTAAATTCATCAGATATTCTGCTCTTTGGCACACTCAGACGAGAGTGCTCTGAAATTGGAGTAGATAGCCAGAGCGAATTTACGAACGCACCTGAATTAACAATGTCCATTGAGAATGCACAACGACTATATCACTCCACTCAGCTAAGAATGATGTCAATAAACATTGGGTAGTTAGTTAGATAGCATATAGTTAATATACAGGCAAGTTCGATGTATTAGTAGCCAACTAACGTTAGGTAGCTAGCTAACATACCGCATTACCGGTACATACTGCTGTAATGATATGCTATGCGGTTCGTAAGGATAGAGTAGCTAACAAATTGTCAGCCAACATAACGTGTAACTTATTTGAAAAGTTATTACTTTATTACATTGCTCAACATTTTCTTAACATTTGTCATAATTAGTTAAAGCAATGAATTTGTATCCGCTCTCGTCAGACTTCGGCTGCATATTTTCCAAATGTTCTTCAAATCTGACAATGTTGTGAAGCCACGCCCATTTTCGGAAGAATTGCATTATGGGCCCTAAAAGCACGGAAATAGTGTCCACTGCTGGTATACTTCGTATTTTGGCGAATGTAGTACGACATCTGGGAACGTTTGGCATACTAACTATATCCATACTACGACCAATAAGCATACTACATACTCAATTTATGTCACAAATAGTACAGTTAGTGCGGTTAGTATGAGTATTCGAACACAGCTTTGGACTATCCTTTTGTCCTTCTTAACCTCCCTCCCACTCCCTCTCTCTCTCCTTCTGGTTTGGCCTACTCTCCCACAGCCCCTCTCGGCAGCACCGCTCATAAACCTCAGCGCTCTAAAAGGGAGAGGATCTGGATCTGGCTTGCCCAAAGAAACCCACAAAGGCCTTTTTGTCCCCTGCAGGAACTGGTAGTGGTTCAGGAAGTGCAGGCCGATCCAGCAGTGCACCAGCCGTGCCAGGCAGTGGGATGATTTATGGCTCCGTGTCCTGGGTAGCAGTTGGACCCCGTCTCGCTGTCACTCAGGGCCAGAGAGGAGTGTGAACCCAAAGAGAGGGTCCCCACAGCTCTAAAGAGATTACAATGCCTGTCATAACGTGTCTTGGAGGGGAAAGGAAGTGACCATAAAAATGGGCCCGAAGAAAAGGAGGGAACAATCAGAGGCGAGAGAGAGAGAGAGAAGAGAGATCCCACAGCTCTGCTCTCTGCCACTGCTGCTCCTGTCCTGTCCCGTTCTTTTCTTTTTTTGTTTTGGCTGATGACAAAGTGTAATCGGCTGACAAATTGATTTCCGTGAGACTTTCTCTCATCCCTGCGGAAGACACTAACTCGTTAGGACTTGACAGGCCTGCTCCAGGACCGGGAGACAACAATTAAGTTCGTTGGATGTGTCAGAAATGGCCGCTGAGTTTTAGTCCAGGGGAGAAATCCTTTCTGACGGATTGGTGCTGACAAAGCAGGCCAATGGGTGGGAGTGACGGAGCCTCCCTGAGCGTCTGTGCGGCCAAGGAACCATCGGGCTGAATTAACCCTTATCTGGGAGTACCGAGAAACAAAGTCCCACTCAGACTACCTGCTGGAGCCTGGAAAATCATATTAGGGGACTGCACAGGGACACTTGGGAACGTTCCCTTCAGAACGCCGAGGAATCTGTCTCCCAGTCAGTGCACGTCCATTTTCTTCCTCCCAGTCTCTCTCTGACAACAGACATGGGACATCCGCTCATTCTTTCATTCCCTCGGACATTCTCTCTCTCTCACTCTCTTACTCTATTATTCTAGCTCTCTCTCGCTCTTTCTCTCTCTCCTTTATCACTCTTGCTCTCTCTCATTCACTCTCTTTTCCTCTTCTCTCAACTCAATCACTGTTGCCTTCTCCCTCTCATTCAACACCTCTCATTTCTCTCACATTCTCGCTCTACCTTCTCATAATCCTGTTGTTACTTTCGCTTCCTTTCTCTGTATCCTCTCTCTCTCTCTCTCTCTCTCTCTCTCTCTCTCTCTCTCTCTCTCTCTCTCTCTCTCTCTCTCTCTCTCTCTCTCTCTCTCTCTCACTCCCTCTCTCTTTCTCAGCAGTTGGAGGAGAAACTCTATCTGTCCCACTTTGTCCGCGGATGAGTGGGCTGCATTTATCTGTGGATTGCAGGGTGACTGCCATGTCTAGCCTCAGTCACTTACCTCACACAGAAGTTTAGAAAAGAGTAATGCAAAACACATGAAGATACGCTGGTTGTCTAATCCAATAAGAGTTGCCTTTTTATTGCTTCATTTATATCTTTAAACAATCAACAATACTGGATATGAAAAAGATACCCCGCAAACAAACGATGTAACAAAGTTAAAATAACATTCCTGAAGTTGATCTGAACATAAACAAATAGCAAATATAGCTTGACACAAATGAAACTTGATTAACAGCATATGTACAGTACACCGCAATATGTTTTTGCTGAGATGTTTTCTAAGAAAAGCACAACTATGAAATAAGGTAGTGTTACTTCAGATCTGACTGGAAGATCAGAACGCTTCCACACACTCACTCAAACACAGCTACATGGATCAACATGTGTTAATGGGATCAATGTGTAACTGTAAGAGATAGGCTCTGAGTTAATCTAGAGCTAGGGCCCAGAGTTCTTCTTGATCAGGTTATGTGGTCCCTGGTAAGGATAAACTCAAGGCCTACTGTAATAATATGGTACGGGTCAGAACTGGGTTCAAATACATGTGTATTTGAGTATCTTGTATTTAAAATACTTTTTCTGTGTATTTGAGTATTTTCAAATGCACAGCTCAAAACAAGTACTTTTATTGGAGTATTTGAATTGTTATTTGTAAAATACAAATTGTCTACCAAATTTTATTTGACAGTATTTTCAAATACTTATTTCAAATACTATTTTCAAATACCTGGGTTAAATGCATCGAAGTTTATTTGAGTGTTTTCAAATATTTTCCAAGTGTATTTCCAAATAAATTAAAATATTCTACTACTTGTCTTTTCAAATACTAAATATCTGAATACTTACTCATGTACATGTCACGCCCTGGCTCTGGGGACTCTTTAATGTTGAGCCAGGGTGTTAGTTTCTATGTTTAGTTTTCTAGGTTTCTGTTCTAGTATGTTGTATGTTCTATGTTCATGGTCTAGTTTGTGTATTTCTACGTTGGCCAGGGTGGTTCCCAATCAGAGGCAGCTGATTCTCGTTGTCTCTGATTGGGACCATACTTAGGCAGCCTGTTGGCACTTGTTAATTGTGGGATCTTGTTCCGGAGAGGTTTGTGTTTGTTATCCTTAGGACTTCACGTATCGTTTTGTTGTATTGTATTTAAGTACTCATTAAAAGATGTACGCATATCACGCTGCGCCTTGGTCCACTTCCTATGACGATCGTGACAGAAGATCCCACCAAAACAGGACCAAGCAGCGTGTTCAGGAGCAAACACCGGGAAAGGAACTGGAGAGGTTGGCGATGTCCCAGGTGGGCGAATGGTGGTCTTGGGAGGACATGTTCGCGGGCAAAGGGCCATGGGCAAAAGTTAAAGCCCTGGCGAGAGAGGAGGTACGGCGCCGACCGGGTCGTCGTCGGACAGGCGAGAGGCAACCCCAATACATTTTTTTGGGGGGGCACACGGCATGGACGACGGGGATGCTGGAGGCAGCTACAGGACGTATCGGCGGATTAGGAGAGGAGGCCACCAGGTTTGGGGGGCTGGAAGGGAGGTTGGCGGAGCCTAGAGGTAGAGCAGAGCCAACTCCCCGTACTCAGGCTAGGCAGCGTGAGACTGGGCAGGTTCCGAGGTATGCGGAGCTGCGTACTGTGCCGCGAGTGGTCCGGCACAGTCCTGTACGTCCTGTGCTAGCACCACGCACGTATCGTGCTAAGGTGGGCATGCAGCCAGGACGGAGTGTGCCGGCTCAACGCTCGTGGCCTCCAGTACCCCTCCTCGGTCCCGGATATCCTGCGCCAGTGCCACGTGCTGTAGTGCCAGTACGAGTGCACAGCCCTGTACGTCCTGTGCTGATGCCTCACACAGAGTGTGTAGTAATAGGCATTCAGCCAGGACGGGTTGTGTCAGCTCTTCGCTCCAGACCTCCAGTCCGTCTCCACAGCCCGGTCCGGCCTGTTCCTGCTCCCCGCACCAAACCAGTGGTGCGCGTCGCCAGCCCGGTCCGGCCTGTTCCTGCTCCCCGCACCAAGCCAGTGGTGCGCGTCACCAGCCCGGTCCGGCCTGTTCCTGCTCCCCGCACCAAGCCTGTGGTGCGCGTCGCCAGCCCGGCCCGGCCTGTTCCTGCTCCCCGCACAAAGCCTGTGGTGCGCGTCGCCAGCCCGGCCCGGCCTGTTCCTGCTCCCCGCACCAAGCCTGTGGTGCGCGTCGCAAGCCCGGCCCGGCCCGTTCCTGCTCCCCGCACCAAGCCAGTGGTGCGCGTCGTCAGCCCGGTCCGGCCCGTTCCTGCTCCCCGCACCAAGCCAGTGGTGCGCGTCGTCAGCCCGGTCCGGCCCGTTCCTGCTCCCCGCACCAAGCCAGTGGTGCACGTCGCCAGCCCGGTCCGGCTTGTTCCTGCTCCCCGCACCAAGCCAGTGGTGCGCGTCGTCAGTCCGGCACAGCCCGTGCCTGTTCCACCGGTGCCTGAGCAATCCGCTCCACCGGTGTCCAGTCCAGCTCCGGCCAGCGGGGCCAGACTAGACCAGGGGCACTACGGGGGGGTAGCGAGAGAGTGGTGGTCACGCCCGGAGCCGGATCTGCCTCCGAGGCGGAATGCCCACCCGGCCCCTCCCCTGTTGGGTTTAGTTGGCACGGTCGCAGTCCGCGCCTTTGGGGGGGGGTACTGTCACGCCCTGGCTCTGGGGACTCTTTAATGTTGAGCCAGGGTGTTAGTTTCTATGTTTAGTTTTCTAGGTTTCTGTTCTAGTATGTTGTATGTTCTATGTTCATGGTCTAGTTTGTGTATTTCTATGTTGGCCAGGGTGGTTCCCAATCAGAGGCAGCTGATTCTCGTTGTCTCTGATTGGGAACCATACTTAGGCAGCCTGTTGGCACTTGTTAATTGTGGGATCTTGTTCCGGAGAGGTTTGTGTTTGTTATCCTTAGGACTTCACGTATCGTTTTGTTGTCTTGTATTAAGTACTCATTAAAAGATGTACGCATATCACGCTGCGCCTTGGTCCACTTCCTACGACGATCGTGACAGTACAGTTGAAGTCGGAAGTTTACATACACCTTAGCCAAATACATTTAAACTCAGTTTTTCAAAATTCCTGACATTTAATCCTAGTGAAAAATCCCTGTCTTAGGTCAGTTAGGATCATCACTTTATTTTAAGAATGTGAAATGTCAGAATAATACACTCAATTAGTATTTGGTAGCATTGCCTTTAAATTGTTTAACTTGTGTCAAACGTTTCGGGTAGCCTTCTACAAGCTTCCCACAATAAGTTGGGTGAATTTTGGCCCATTCCTCCTGACAGAGCTGGTGTAACTGAGTCAGGTTTGTAGGCCTCCTTGCTCGCACACGCTTTTTCAGTTCTGCCCACAAATTTTCTATAGGATTGAGGTCAGGGCTTTGTGATGGCAACTCCAATACCTTGACTTTGTTGTCCTTAAGATATTTTGACACAACTTTGGAAGTATGCTTGGGGTCATTGTCCATTTGTAAGACACATTTGCGACCAAGCTTTTTACTTCCTGACTGATGTCTTGAGATGTTGCTTCAATATATCCACATAATTTTCCTTCCTCATGATGCCATCTATTTTGTGAAGTGCACCAGTCCCTCCTGCAGCAAAGCACCCCCACAGCATGATGCTGCCACCCCTGTGCGTCACGGTTGGGATGGTGTTCTTCGGCTTGCAAGCCTGCCCCTTTTTTCCACCAAACATAACGATGGTCATTATGGCCAAACAGTCCTATTTTTGTTTCGTCAGACCAGAGGACATTTCTCAAAAAAGTACGATCTTTGTCCCCATGTGCAGTTGAAACCGTAGTCTGGCTTTTTTGTGCCGGTTTTGGAGCAGTGGCTTCTTCCTTGCTAAGCGGCCTTTCAGGTTATGTCGATATAGGACTCGTTTTACTGTGGATATAGATACTTTCGTACCTGTTTCCTCCACCATCTTCACAAGGTCCTTTGCTGTTGTTCTGGGATTGATTTGCACTTTTCGCACCAAAGTACATTTATCTCTAGGAGACAGAATGCATCTCCTTCCTGAGCGGTATGATGGCTGCGTGGTCCCATGGTATACTTGCGTACTATTGTTTGTACAGATGAATGTGGTACCTTCAGGCATTTGGAAATTGCTCCCAAGGATGAACCAGACTTGTGGAGGTCTACAATTTTTTCTACATCATTTTCTGGAATTTCCCAAGCTGTTTAAAGGCACAGTCAACTTAGTGTATGTAAACTTCTGACCCACTGGATTTGTGATACAGCGAATTATAAGTGAAATAATATGTCTGTAAACAATTTTTGGAAAATGTACTTGTGTCATGCACAAGGTAGATGTCCTAACCGACTTGCCAAAACTATAGTTTGTTAACAAGAAATGTGTGGAGTGGTTGAAAAACTAGTTTTAATGACTCCAACCTAAGTGTATGTAAACTTCCGACTTCAACTGTATGTGAGAGTAATTGAGATATTTGAAATAATATTTGAACTCAGGTCAGGCATGGGTATATGTCTATATCAAGTTTTTGGTGTTAGTCTTAAGCGATAGCTCTCAGGTATGCCACAGGGTACCGTATCACTACCTCTTGTGTTTCTCTCTCTCTATGCAGTCTACAGCGACTCTCAGAACCCAGGCCACATAAGAGGTGAGGGTAAGCTCACAAATATTGACTTTTCAGTAACTTAGACACGCAATGGCTGTCATATGGATCAAATTAAAGCATTATGACATAATAGCCCACTGTAAGGTTTAGGACCTCATTACAGCCATTGGGCCGCTGCTTCCTCTCCATGGTGGCAGCTCTCCCGTTGGATCTGTTCCACCGTAATTGGAGGAGCAATATGGAGTAATTGGAAGAGGACTATGGTGTTGCTCTGTGTCAGGGTCTGAATATGCCGGTCTGCCTGCCTGTGTTTTAGCTCTTAACCTGGTAATGAGCTCTCAAACCAGATCCCCACACCCATTAGCCTTTGAACTGGGACAAGGGAGAGAGGGAGCGAGTGAGACGCACACACATACAGTAACTGACATGCTCACATTACACGCTCACACATGCTCACACACACACAAACTCATATAACACACAGGAACAAGCTACTAGGAGAAAATGACACACACACATGCATACACACACAAACACACACATGCATGCACAAACACACACACACTACTAGGAGGGTTCTAGGACATAATAACCATGTAAGAGAGTCAAGCAGCAGCTCAGAGAGGACAGGAGGCCCAGCCTCTGCCTGTTTGCACACTTCCAACCACAGACAGAGAGAGCTGTTTTGTAGAGTAGTATTAGTGCTTGAGTATTAGCGTTAACCAGTACTTAGATTTACTGCCTGGGTAATGCGATCTGACTGGTAGTTAAGGACTAGGGCAACTCGAGCATAAAAAGCGGGACAGAGTTCCTATATTCCCCCTCTCTGGGCTGGACCTAAAAGTCCTGCCTGGCTGTGCCTGGAGCACCGGTGTTTCTCTCTGTCTCTCTTTCAATCTCGCTCTCTCGCTCTCTGTCTCTCCCTCTACGCTCCCTCTCTCTTTCTCTCGCTCTCTGTCTCTCCCTCTACGCTCCCTCTCTCTTTCTTTCTCTCGCTCTCTCACACACAAACTCTCTCTCTCTTTCAATCTCTTCCCCAGTCTCTCGCCACCCAACCCCCCCCCCCCCCTCTCTCTCTTTCTCCCCCACCAGGAGACCATTTGGAAACAATCAGTCGTGTGTTTAAAGGGAGCCCCTAGATAAGGTATCTGTGAGCTGGGTGGACGTATCCCCGCACACGGAATTCATCACCTCGGCTTCCTGTGCGCCTGTTTAAGGGTCCCCTCATTTTTACTCCTGTCTCCGCATGCCGGAGTGAGTGTGTGTGTGAACGTGGGTTTTTGCGAGTTTAGGTGTGTGTTTCTGAGTGAGAGTACATGTGACAGAGAGAGAGTGTCTGTGTGCACAAGAGAGAAAAGGGTGGGTTTACTCAGTGTAATGCTAGGGGAGACAGGGAAGACAGTTAGGGAGGTGTGTGTGATTTTAAAGACCCTTATACAGGTGGGGTTGCTCAACCCCTGTGTGCCATCACATCCTATCCGAGCAAAAACAGCTGGTGGCAGTAGACATACTATAGCATGTCTTATAGCATGTCTTACAAGGCAGTATTACCATTTATACTAAATTCCTAGGATACGAGCTAATGGCACCTGTTTTTAGAATCAACCAACAGAGATTGGTTGTACCTATAGAGACATGACGTACACAAACTGTCACGACTTCCGCCGAGGCTGCCTCCCCTCCTTGTTCGGGCAGGTTTCGGCGTTCATCGTCACCGGCTTACTAGCTACTGCCAATCCCATTCTCATCACTCCACTTGTCATGTCTTGTCTTGTCAATCACACACACCTGGTACTCATTCCCCTTAATTAGTATGTGTATAAGTGTTCCCTCTGTTCCCCTTGTCTTTGTGAGTGATTGTTTATTGTGAGAGCGAGTATACTCTTCCAGTTGTATTTGCCAAGGTGGAATATTTTCCCTTGTTATAGTTTCGTTTTGACGCTTGGGGCGTTTGATTTATGTAAACGGAATAAACTCTGGATTTCTGTGTTTTACCTCCTGCACCTGACTCCTTCATTCACACCTCGTCACACAAACGTATAGACAGACATAGGTCATTGTGTTTGACTTAAGCTCTGTGCATTTCCTTTGGCCTTCCTATAGGATATGTTGTGCAGCCTGGTATGGGGCATCCGGTGTGCAGACGCTTGTCTGGCCTGAGTGGGTCGTTCAGAAGTAAGCTTTAATGGAGTACCCACCCCCCAACTTCCTCCCTCCCACTCTCTATTGTAGCCTTTCTACCAGGTGAATCCCCCCTCCCGCCCCCGCCACCCAAACACGTCCCCCTATTCTCCTGAGATCTAATAAGGTCTGTGACCCCTGACTCCTCAGGCTACCCCCCCCCCCTCCCCCCACCAACCATCCACACCCTCCTTCACCTGGCATTGTTGTCGTGGGTCCA
Organism: Coregonus lavaretus; assembly: GCF_964263955.1. Lineage (NCBI taxonomy): Eukaryota > Metazoa > Chordata > Actinopteri > Salmoniformes > Salmonidae > Coregonus > Coregonus lavaretus. The sequence continues at coordinate 21,378 of NW_028164110.1, forward strand.
CCTTCCTCTGGCTGGGCCACTAATGCCAGTCTTTGTCCTGTTGCAATTCACTCTGACCCTGTTCAATTAGTTAACCTAGCTTCCCCTCCATGCTGGGATACCACAGCCAGTCAGAGAGAGTGAGAGAGAGGGGAGGAGAGGAGGAAAGGGAGGGAGGAGAGGGCTAGGAAGAGGGGGGAAATCGTTCATTTGTAAAGTTCTTCTTTTTTTCTCTTGGACTAAAAGAGAGAAGAGTGGCCTAGAGACAAGACTGTTGGAATGCACGCTCGGTGCTCTCATGGAGTGGAATTCTCTCTCTCTCTTTCTCTTTCTCTTTCTCTTTCTCTTTCACTTTTGAATGTGCCTCGACTTTCCTCGCTCCTCGCACACGAGATTAGAACGTCAATAATAACAGTCCTCTGCCCCCAAGTTCCCCTTCCACCACCACCAAACACCACAGATTAGACCAAAGAAAGAGATTACTAATCAAATGAGAGGGAGGGAGAAAGACCCCCAACTTCTCTTGTTTTGTGTTTTTGTTTTGAATAGACACCATCTCTCCAAGACAATCGACCTCCAGTCACATTGGAAGGAAGCTCATCGCCCTAAAAGGGTCAGAGTGGACAATGGCATGCATGCAGATGCAGACACACATACGCACGCACACAAACTGTAAAAACACACACGCCCCACAGGGACTGTTTAATATGATGGAGCACACTCCAAGTAAATAGGGAAGGGTGCTGTGTGGCCCCCACCTGTAGCAGAGGCTGAGGTGGAGGTGGTGGGTAGGTGGAGAAAGCAGGGATGGAGGATGTTGGTAATGTGTTCTGCCTGGTAGAGGCTGAAGCTAGGACTTGGGCTGGGGACTGTGGCAGGGGCTGGAGATGGGGCTGAGGCACTGAAGCTGGAGCTGAATTAGCGCTGTAAGCTGATTAGGGTGGCTGGGCACAGCTCTATTTCCCCCAACAGTAAGCGGGTTGGTGGAGTGGGGGGACGAAGAGGGTCCCTGTACGCAGACGGCCACAGTCACAGCCATGCTGTGAACAATGGAGCCCCCTTCCCACACTAAATCACTCAGTGCACAAACACACGCATGCACACACACACACACGTACACAGACACTCACACAGACACACACACACACACCATTCCTAAGACCAGGAATCAGAGCCAGGTTTAATTTGCAAGCTTAACTCTCATTGCAATTAGGTTTCTGCGTGATAACCAGGCATCTATAAACAATATGTGTGCTCAGTAGCAGTGTTCCTGTTCAACCTCATCCCCTAGGCTCTGAGAGGGATAGGGGGAAGGAGGGATGGAAGGATAGAGGGATGGAGGGATGGATGGAGGGAGGAATATATTGAGGGATGGAAGGATTGATAGATGGGGGCTGTTAGGTCACCCCTGACTGCATCTCTCTCCACACGCCACCACAGATTTCAATTAGCTTTTTTGTCCACTTTTCAATTCATTAACGCTATAAGCGGCAACGGTCATTGAAACTCAGAGTGCATCTTATAACTGTAAACACGACGACACCAGTTAGCAATCATTTAGTTGGAGTAGTAAGGGAAGTTGAAAATGTGCTGTAATGATTTCACTGTTGTTGAATTAAGACTACGGCAATACACTGATACTTTCTTTTCAGATCGTTCCCAAGGCCAGGCCACCTTACTTGGAATTTCTAAGTACTTGTGTGAGAGAGAGAGTCTCAGAGTGTGTGTCCATTGAAAGCTGCTGAATGACAGAGAGGTTCATCCCTCCCCAGTGGCTGCAGGCTCTCTAAGCTGCAGTGTGGGTCCATCTCTGGGACAGTCAAAGAGGCTGGGGCCAGCGGATTAAGGGTCCCTTTGGGTGGGAGTGAGACTAGGCTCTTTTGGCCTCTTTCTCCCCCGGTGACAGAGGTGACAGGCCATCGGAGACACAGGACAGGGGGACAGTCAGGAGACATCTGCATTCATTCAAGACACGGCTTATCCGTGCACAAAAAACACGCCCTCTTTGGCCCACCCCACTCTCCTCCTGAACCCAACCTGCCTAAAGCTCTCCCTCCATCCCGCCCTCCTTGGTCGTGTCTGCCTGCCTGTCAGTCTTGATGTGGTATCTGAATGGTATCTGAATGACAACCAGCAGAGAGGCTCCACGCACCCCCTCCCCTCCTTACTGTGCCCTGTGCTGGAGGACTGCCTCTTAGGCTCAGGAGACAGACAGACAGACAGGCAGGCAGGCCCAGGAAAGCAGGCCCAGACAGACCAACCCACCTAATCCTCGACTCCCCATTCACCCAGCACTTCTAATCTCCACAACACCACCCACCCTCCTCCCACCCACCACTCAAGAGATGCACAAAGGCCCTGAGTCCCCAGACCCCCCTCCTCAAACCCCTCTACCCCCACCCTGCCCCACCCAGTGGCCCTCTGCAGTGGGAGGCAGCCTTCTTTCTCCAGTCTCTGAACCGGACCCATAACTCCGTGGGCCAGTGTGATGAAGCGGGAGGCGGTGGGCGACCCCAGTGAAAACTCATTGAGTTGGAGGATAACTCTTTCTCGCTGGGCCGTCTCTCATATTGTTGCTGGTGGGGTGAGCTGAGGAGGACGGACACAAACAGTGTTTGAATTTCAATGTGCCCCATGGCTCAAGTAAAGAAAGGCGAATATGAACTAGCGGTGAGTATCCAGGCGGAAAAGGATCACTGCACGAAAAAGTACATTCAATTGCTTTGGGAAAAAGTATGTCCCTCATCCTATTATTGTTCCCATTATAGACACAATTTATCTTACAATAATAAATGCAATATACTTCTATAATACCAGTATTACATACATTATACCTTTATTGATGTATTTTTAATCTAACAGTGATAAACTTAATCAAATCCAACAGTAATACCAAAAAATAACAGTCCAATGTAATAGGGAGGCAACACATGCTGATCCTTGGGCTGTCAGACCACAGGTTAGTTCGTTTTGTCTTTCCACTAATAGATGAACCCTTGATAACACCCTCACCCTTCACCTCTCACCTCTCCCCCACTGTTTCCACTCTGATAAATGGTGCTTGTTCCAGTCCTCGGCTGAGCAGGACTTGAATCGACTTTTGTGAGAAGATCTCATTGAGGAGAGAGAGACGATGGAGGCCTGCTGCTGATTCTAATGAAGACTACCAGGTCAAATACACTTCATATACAGTTCCAGCTATAGCATGGTTCTCTAAAACTGCCCTCTCTCTTTCTTCTCTCATGTCCTCTAGTTGTTATTAAATTGTCATCCAGAAGAAGCCTGTATACAGTACCAAAACACACTCTCCATTTTGTTTGAAATTACGTTTTTATTTTTTAAGAAAAAAATATCGTAAAGCTCCGGTGAACAAGGTACATATCTCTCATGCAAGCACACAGAAAAGTATACAACGCATGCACACACACACACACACACACACACACACACACACACACACACACACACACACACACACCACACACACACACACCTGGCCTGGCCTGGCTGGTTGGGCTTGTTGTGCCCTCAGTGAGAAGCAGGAGGAACTCCAGCCCTGACAAACATGTTGGCTCTCTCTTTTATTTACTGAAGCTATCTTACCTATAACTCACCATTCCTGTATTCATATTCATCTCTGCAATAACTCTCACTATATTCCTTTATGAATAATGCCCAAATTTATGGCGTGGAGCGCTGGCCTCCCTGGTGACAAACTTCCCCTGGTCTGTCACGGGCCCAGGCGGCGGGAGCTCACGGCCCTCCATCACTCGCTCCAGATGGGCGCCACCGCTTTATCGCTCCCTGGTCGGTGACATCACCCCGGCATGCCGCGCAGAATTGATGATGAAAGCAAACAGATCTATCTTAACTCACATTTACCAAATCAATTTTTTTTTTTTACAGACCCTCTTGCTTATTGGCATATTGACGGTTTGCGGGCGTGCGATGGGGGGTGGGCGGAGGGAGCGAGCAAGGCTTTCTATGGAGGGGAACTTAATGGCGTTTACCATATTTAATGCAGGGATGTCATCACTGAATATCCGTTCTGAATAATGTGGCATTTCATCATAAATTCTTTACAACTTATTTACTTAATGGAAAGAGTTATGGGCCACTGTCAGTGAAGTAATTAAACATAATGATACAGTGCTGCCTCCCCGGCTATTCCATCTTTCCTCCCATAATCCTCAGCTCCTTTTTAAATACATATTATTCAAGCTCCCCATAAATTACCAGCGGATTCAAATTCATGAAACCTTTTTCCTTTATTTCCTTCCCTGAGAAAAAAAAGACAGAGCCCGAGAGCTTGTTCAACCAGCCGTAAATCTCTCTCTGGGAGAGACAGATACTTTTTAAATCATATTAAAATCCAATGTTAGAGAAATTTACTAAATAAATCTGAAAAAGAACAAGAAAGAGAGAGAGTGGATTTCATTTCGCTATTAGGGCAATTGATGTGCTGAGTCTCACGGTAGCAGTAAATAATGAACAAAAAGTTGCTGCTTGGAACAGAAACGTACAACGGGAGTGAAACCATTTATTGGTCCTGTCGGAGCCAAACCCACTCAGTTAGACCTGATGGTCGATGATGCAAGTCTAACCATGACCACCGTTCCACCATCCAAACCAAATCCAAACCCAAACTATTTAAATAGACCAGAGCTGATATTCTACCAACACTGAGGAGTCAGCTAGCGTAAAATTGGGCTTAAGGGTTGGGAGACTTCTGTAGGTTATGATAATGTACCAGTGTTAGATCATCTTTTTTCATTTAGTCTACATCCTTGATTTTATCAATCAAAAAGCCATTTATGATATCTTGTGTTTGTTTGTTTGATTGATTGATTGTTTGCTTGTTAATTAGTTAGCTAGTTAGTTAGGTAACCAGTAGATAGTCATGCATGGTGTTGCTGGTGCTGTCTTACAGAAGGACAAAGACTTCGGAGTTTTTTCGCAGGAGGAGGAGGTCTCTCAACCCGAAATGAGAGGAGAGGATCTGTTTAGGGAGATCTCAATTAGACTGATACCCTTTATGACCTCGACCTTCTCCCCCTCCGTAAAACGAGACATGGGCTGACACAGACAGAGACAGCACCTGACTTCCTAACCTCTGACCTTGTCCTGTGACCCCTGCCTTCGATTGTGTGCGCGGCCTGGCCAATATTGTGATTGGCTGATGGCCGCAGTAGTTTCTTTCACTGGGGCTAAAGACAGGATTTATAGCTTTTCATTTTAATTGAGTTAAGAGCATAGAGAGCAGACCGTAGAGGGGCTGCCTGGGGGGCGCTCTCTGTTACCCCATTGGACTGGGCTGAGGTGAGATGACATCACTCAGCAACAAACGCCACAGCAACTGGGACACTTATTTCCCAGAGACCAACATAGAGGCAGAGACAAAGTTAACAGAAGAACTTGGTCCCGCTGTCCTCCCTCCCTCCATCCCTCCATCCCTCCATCCCTCCCTCCATCCCTCCCTCCGTAACAGAGAACAGAGAGAAGAGAATCCCCTGTTCAGACAATAAACAGCAAGCGTTTCTCCTACCTCCCAGCCTTGGGTGGGGTCTCTCAGGCATGCCCGCTGCTCGCCCACATATGGTCCGAAGCGCTCTCCCACATCCACCGTCCTCCGTGCCCAGATGCCCAGGCCGCCACCGCCACCAGGGACGCCCCGACTGGCGCAGCTGGAAGTCGGGGGGAACAGGCAGCTCATCCTGGGGCATGTAGAGAGCAGAGTGGAAGAGGGACGGCTCCAGGGGAGAGTCATCGTCAGCGGAGAAAACCAGGGGAGGGGGGGTCCTCTGCTGGGGGGGGCGAGGGTGGTGCCGCGGGGTCTCCGTCCGACACACACACATCATCCAGGACATCAGAGGGGTAGAGGGCAAAGTCCTCGCCATTACCTGAAGGAGAACGGGAGAGAGAGAGAGAGAGAGAGAGAGAGAGAGAGAGAGAAGAGAGAGAGAGAGAGAGAGAGGAGAGAGAGAGAGAGAGAGAGGAGAGAGAGAGAGAGAGAAGAGAGAGAGAGAGAAGAGAGAGAGAGAGAGAGAGAGAGAGAGAGAGAGAGAGAGAGAGAGAGAGAGAGAGAGAGAGAGAGAGAGAGAGAGAGAGAGAGAGAGAGAACTTGAGGGTGAGGCTCTTGCATTTCTACCTAAAGTACAGCATCAGCGTAGACTACTTTTTATTTTGATTTATTTTACCCTTATTTTACCAGGTAAGTTGACTGAGAACACATTCTCATTTACAGCAACGACTTGGGGAATACACTACATCACCAAAAAGTATGTGGACACCCCCTTCAAATTAGTGGATTCGGCTATTTCAGCCACACCTGTTGCTGACAGGTGTATAAAATCGAGCACACAGCCATGCAATCTCCATAGACAAACATTGGCAGCAGAATGGCTTTACTGAAGAGCTCAATGACTTTCAACGTGGCACAGTCGTAGGATGCCACCTTTCCAACAAGTCAGTTCGTGAAATTTCTGCCCTGTTAGAGCTGCCCGGGTCAACTGTAAGTGGTAGGCCACACTCCCTACCGAGTTCCAAACTGCCTCTGGAAGCAAACGTCAGCACAAGAACTGTTCGTCGGGAGCTTCATGAAATGGGTTTCCATGGCCGAGCAGCCACATTCAAGCCTAAGATCACCATGCGCAATGCCAAGCATCGGCTGGAGTGATGTAAAGCTCGCCGCCATTGGACTCTTGAGCAGTGGAAATGCGTTCTCTGGAGTGATTTAAACTCATGCTTCGCCATCTGGCAGTTCGACGGACAAATCTGGGTTTGGCGGATGCCTGGAGAATGCTACCTGCCCCAATGCATAGTGCCAACTATAAAGTTTGGTGGAGGATGAATAATGGTCTAAGGCTGTTTTTTCATGGTTCGGGCTAGGCCCCTTAGTTCCAGTGAAGGGAAATCTTAATGCTGCAGCATACAATGGACATTCTAGACGATTCTGTGCTTCCAACTTTGTGGCAACAGTTTTGGGGAAGGCCCTTTCCTGTTTCAGCATGACAATGCCCCCGGTGCACAAAGCAAGGCCCGTACAGAAATGGTTTGTCGAGATCGGTGTGGAGGAACTTGACTGGCCTGCACAGAGCCCTGACCTCAACCCCATCAAACACCTTTGGGATGAATTGGAATGCCGACTGCGAGCCAGGCCTAATCGCCCAACATCAGTGCCCGACCTCACTAATGCTCTTGTGGCTGAATGGAAGCAAGTCCCCGCAGCAATGTTCCAACATGTAGTTGAAAGCCTTCCCAGAAGAATGGATGCTGTTATAGTAGCAAAGGGGGTACAAACTCCATATTAATGCCCATGATTTTTGGAATGAGATGTTCGACGAGCAGGTGTCCACATTATTTTGGTCATGTAGTGTAGTTACTGGGGAGAGGAGGGGGGATGAATGAGCCAATTGGAAGCTGGAGATGAATTGTCCTACAAGTACAGCATCAGGGTAAACTGGGTAGCCTATACTTACAGTCTATGAGTTTCTAACACACAGGTTCAAAACAAGTCAATAATAATGTAAACAAGCACAAATCAATGACAGATTACAGTTAATATGGTCCTGTGAGAGTTGTGAGAGAGGCTTATGCCTTCTCCGACCTGGAGTGAAAAAACCAGTCCCCCCACACCTACGACCTACGACCTAACACTAAGGACCATGAGGACGGATCATCTCTACATCTTCCATTGAACATAATATGGGAAAATATACAAGGTCCAAACACAAATATTTGACCAGTAAGGGCCGTTCAAATAAACAGGAGACGGAGGAAAGTGGTACAGGGCTGTAATAACAGGGCCAAGGGTCTGATGAGAAGAAAAGGCCTTGAGTCCTACTGTTATAGTAGAGTAGCCCAGTAACGCCCCTAACACAGAGAGAGAGAGAGGAGGGAGAGAGTGAGGCAGAGGGGGGGAGTGAGAGAGGAGCGAGAGCGAGAGCGAGAGCGAGAGAGAGAGAGAGAGAGAGAGGAGAGAGAGAGAGAGAGAGAGAGAGAGAGAGAGAGAGAGAGAGAGAGAGAGAGAGAGAGAGATAGCGAGAGAGAGAGAGAGAGAGAGAGAGGAGGGAGAGGAGTGAGGCAGAGGGGGGGAGTGAGAGAGAAAGAGAGCGAGAGAGAGAGAGAGAGAGAGAGAGAGAGAGAGAGAGAGAGAGAGAGAGAGAGAGAGAGAGAGAGAGAGAGAGAGAGAGAGAGAGAGAGAGATAGAGATAGAGTGAGAGCGAGGGATAGAGTGTCAAGAGTCAAGAGTCAAGCAGCCGCTGGTTCAGATTGTTTGGCTAGCCGTGGGCTCGGCTTGGTGCTAGGCGTGTCGACAGGGTCCACTGTAGCATTGTGCTGCTCTAAACTGTTTTATATTTCCCTTTCCTGACCTTCATCACTCAGCCGCCATGTGAAAAACAGAGGAAGCTGAGGCCGGGTCGGCGGGGGTTAATATTGAGTACAGTGACAAAGGACACCACAGGCTGACCCTTGAACCCTTGGTCAACTCTGTTACAACACCGACACAGACTACAGGTGACAATACCCTATTCACACTATAGAACCGACCCAAACCAAATTATGCTGGCTTTTCACATTGTGCTTTCCAGCATGGTTCTGGCAACTATGGTGGGTGGATGAGTAACCAGGCCAGCTCAGCTTGGTTTGGCTCAGTAGTGTGAAAGGGCACTCGTATCAGATGACACTGTAAACCCTACACTACAACTACAACTACTACCAGAGCA
>NW_028164109.1:0-2000 GCF_964263955.1 Coregonus lavaretus
CCTTTTCGGGAGCTGAATTTGATGAAAGGGGAAAAACACACTTTGATTGAACTTCTCAATCACTTCTCAAAGGAAACCAAAGAATCAAGAATCTCCAACTACGACAAGTACAAAGTTCTGTTCATTTTTGATGGTCTGGATGAGTGCCGACTGCCCTTAGACTTCCAGAAGAACAAGATCTGTTGTGATGTCACAAGGTCAACCCTAGTGGATGTTCTGCTGACAAATCTCATCGAGGGAAATCTGCTTCCCTCTGCTCTCCTCTGGATAACTACCCGACCTGCAGCAGCCAATAAGATCCCTTCAGGGTGTGTTGACCAGGTGACAGAGGTACGAGGGTTCAATGACCCACAGAAGGAAGAGTACTTCAGGAAGAGATTCAGTGATGAGGACCTGGCCAGCAGAATCATCTCACACATTAAGACATCAAGGAGCCTCCACATCATGTGCCACATTCCAGTCTTCTGTTGGATTTCTGCAATAGTCCTTGAACACATGCTGAAACATAAGAGAGAAGAGATGCCCAAGACTCTGACTGAGATGTACTCACACCTTGTGGTGTTTCATACCAAACAGAAGAATGAAAAGTATCTTGGGAAAGAAGAGACAGGTCCACACTGGAATAAAGAGAGCATTCTGTCACTGGGAAAACTGGCTTTTCAACAGCTTATGAAGGGCAATCTGATTTTCTATGAAGAAGATTTGAAAGAGGCTGGCATTGATGTCAATGAAGCCTCAGTGTACTCAGGATTGTGCACACAGCTCTTTAAAGAGGAATGTGTGCTGTACCAGGACAAGGTGTACTGCTTCGTGCATCTGAGCATTCAGGAGTTTATGGCTGCTGTATATGTGTTCCTTTCATTCATCAACAACAATGAGAATCTAATGGATGAACCTCAATCAACGTCCAGCAACTTTTTTGCGCTTTTCAGAGACAAGCCTGAAGTTACTGTCTACAAGAGTGCTGTGGATAAAGCCTTACGAAGTGAGACAGGAAACCTGGACCTTTTCCTCCGCTTCCTTCTGGGCCTCTCACTGGAGTCCAATCAGAAGCACTTACGAAGTCTACTGGCAAAGACAAGAAGCAGCTCACAGAGCCATAGAGAAACAGTCAAGTACATCAAGGAGAAGATCAGGGAGAATCCCTCTCCAGAGAGGTGCATCAATCTGTTCCATTGTCTGAATGAACTGAATGACCATTCTCTAGTGGAGGAGATCCAAAGCTACCTGATATCAGGAAGTCTCTCAGAAGAAGAACTGTCACCTGCACAGTGGTCAGCTCTGGTCTTTGTGTTACTGACTTCAGAAAAGGAGCTGGATGTGTTTGACCTGAAGAAATACTCCAGATCAGAGGAAGGTCTTCTGAGGCTGCTGCCAGTGGTCAAAGCCTCCAGAGCTGCTCTGTGAGTACATAAATTTACATTTAAGTACTAATCATCAGGAAGAAATATTAAGTTTAGAGAAATATATGTATTATAATATGTTAATAATATATCATATTAAATTGAAAAACGTACTGAATCAGTGCATTGGTGTTCACATTTGTATAATAATATGACCATGCAATTCTAGGAGACGAAAGATGAATCTATATGTTCTTTAAGATAATTAACCAAATGCATCTGCCATTGTCCTTACACACTACTGGTGTTAAATTAACAGTTTGTGAAATCATGATGATCTCTTTGCAGGCTGTCAGGCTGTGGAGTCACAGAGGAAGGCTGTGCTTCTCTGGTCTCAGCTCTGCGGTCAAACCCCTCACACCTGAGAGAGCTGGACCTGAGTAACAATGACCTGAAGGATTCAGGAGTGAAGCTGCTCTCTGCTGGACTGGGGAATCCCCACTGTAAACTGGAGACTCTGAGGTCAGTATTCCTGTAGTTGGTCAACAAGTGATAACTGTTCACCAGATCCACATGTGTTTACCAGGCACACACAGTCCACACCATATATGTTTGGACAGTGAAGCTTACAGTTTTACATTTGGTGCTATGCTCCAT
>NW_028164108.1:0-41461 GCF_964263955.1 Coregonus lavaretus
CCCACAGTTCCTCCTGCTAACAAACCCAGGACTTCTGGGGAGATGGACAATAGCAAAGCTTTAACATTCAAGGCTGTTCTCCACAGCACACTGTGACCTGAAGTCTAGATCAATGCTATGGGTTAGGGCTTGATGAGCACGTCAAGGGAATGAGGGAATGCTGATGACTACACGGACACACACACCACAAGACCCTATTAACAGCCCAGTCAAGCCATCCTTCTGCCTTCCACATCCCACACCCTGCTGTTTGACCCAAGGTTAGCAGCCAGCAAAGCCTCTCCTTTCAGTTCCTGCCAAGAGATAGCACCGCTAGCCTGACCTGGTATAACCTACCCATTAGCCAGCTATTAGCAGCCTAATAAACACAGATATGTCGACCCTGGACCAGCCATTGATGCTCTCCAAGGTTTTACATAAAGATAATAACCAGCCATGCTCTAAAATACAACTTTTTGGGAGCATGAATCAGCGATTCAGTGATTTGCTTTGACGGGAACTGAGCGTCTCATAGCTCCAGCTGGCTCTGGTTTCAGTACGGGAGTAGAATCCTACAGACTAGTACAAACGCCTATTAAGAGATAATTAATTTGATGGTTAACAGAAAGTCATGCACCCGCTTTGAAATAAACTACAAGCTACGAGGGTTTAAAAACAACGTCCCACATGAGAATGGTATGGGGTCCTCAGCTTTTCTCTGCTACTCCAAGCCAACATAAATGGATATGGTTGCAATTTATATGCCGCACTTCCAAATGGCCAAGAGCACTATTGTTACCGTAAATGTTTCCACATCTTCACCTCTTTGTTGGTCTCACAAATTAAACATCACATGCCCAAGCATCACTTGAGTATCACTATCAGATAACATGGTTCACTCTAAACAAAGCCCTCTTATGATCCAAGTTACGGTTTTCGATAATTGTTTACAGTAAAGGCTCTTATAGATGCATTCCCCGGCTCTATTAGGAAATAGAATCCCCGTGGATTAGATCCTTTATCACTTGATTGTTTACATGATTTTATTTGCGGTTATAGGATACCTTTAAATTGAGGTCGTTTTGTTATGGTTTATGGCAATCCTGGCAAGGAGTAAAGGAAGCTAGTGGGCCTACTGTAGTGATTAGTTCAGTTCTGAGACATACTGTAGACTTTTGGCTCCTACAAAAGGCAACTAAGGTGAAATTCAATTGGAGTGTTTATGCTTCAGGGGAAGCTAGACCAATCTATCATGTGACACTAGACAGATCTATCATCAGAGGTGGCACTTGATGGTCTCAGTATCAACAATTCGAAGCACAAAGCACGGAAGGGAACATCTTTACTTGTGTCACAATTCACAGCACAACATATTCTGCATTTATAAGAATCAACATTTAAATATTGTGACACTCAAGGGCCTCCTCTCTCTATTTGGCTTCAGTCTCTCTGTGAAGGTGAGGAGTGTGACTTTGGCACAGAGGACGTTGCGGCGCAACGCGGCTAAGCTAAGAAAAACATGTCTCAACAGCAGCTGTCCAAACAGTAGCCACCATCTCCAGGCCCACTGTCACTCCTTAGACACAGACTCAGGCCAGACCAAGACCAACATGTGGGGGATCCACCAAACAATGTCTGGTTATTTAGCCATCAGAACAATAAATCACGACTTTTTGGGTCAGTTTACTTTTTCCCCTCTATGTCACTTGTTTCCCTCTCTGAGCTAGTCTTTCTGGTTGTCAGGACAGTTCAACCCAACCCTGAACCCTAATACAGATGTAGGATCTTAATTTGAGCCAGTTTGCTACACTAGGAAAATAATCCTGCAGCAACAGGAAATGTGAATTATTATGTTGATTATAATTAATGGACATTTTTGTAGGGGTTGATACATTCAGAAGCCTTTTTAAACCTCAAATACACTAAACGTTGAAAAAATTATCCTGAAAAAAGGGGTGATCAAATTAAGATCCTACATCTGTAGATATCTGAACCTGGCAAAGGATAACTATAACAGCCCAAACAGTTCCCAACACAACCCAAACATATCTCAAACACTACCAAATAGCCCCTAGCAGTGAAATACTACCCAACACAGGCCATAACAGCCAAAGCCAAGCCAACTAAACACAGCCCACCACTGACAAACTCTGCTCAACATACCACTGCTCAAAACATGCTAAAGTGGGACGGCTGTATCCATGTGCAAATGTGAATTTATCAATTCGACCCAGTTTTCATATATTAACCTTGACCGCCCAGGCAGGTTCCAGTCCCATTTTCATACTTCACTAATAACATCAGTCCCACTGCTGGGAGTTTATCTTCAAGGAAAGGAAAGAGCAGGAAGGTCACCGGTGTTCCTGGCATTGCTATGTAATTGTTCCCAAATGGTATTGGGAATGTGACAGGCCACAGGAGACGCTTTCTCATCTTCTCCGAGGAGCCTGAAGGTTTTTCCAACCGCAACGGTCAATGAACCACATATCTTTCTTACTGCACCATGAACTGCATAATTTACCTCTCTGTAAAATTAGCCAGAATTAGAATGTACACTAACTACAGTATGATTACTATGGTTCTCTGTTGACGGTAAACAGTGAATGTTTTATCATTTACCTCCCCGGTGAAGCTACAGTATGGATTTCTCTCAGCTATCAGAAGGAGACTCAATCTAAACATCCCTCCCCATTATGTAAAGATAAAGACACTCATTATGTAAAGATGGGGGTTGGGGCTACTAAGCTATATGGAATTGTTTTAAGAAGGTCATACCAAGGATAATTTAGCTTTTAGATTTTGAATTTTAAGATCCCTTGAAGTATCAAAAGTTATTTGATAACGTTTTTTTGGGCCTTACTGCTATTAACCCATACAAACGCATTGTATAAATATTCACTACATGGAACAACAGATAGTCCCCAAAACATATCAAAAGGAAGTTTGTTCTCTCCTATATCTGAGAGATATAAGAAAGATCAGGACATGTATTTAACCCCATATTTTTGGCATTAAACAGTCTCCATATATACTTCCATAAATTTTTTCAACTGGTCCGGGGGACCTTCAGACAAGTCTCGTGAGACCTGATGGGCGTCCAAGAGCAAAACAACTGACATGTACACGTTCGTGAGAGTCTCACCTTTACACAGAGGGGTCATTTTAGTGTGCAGCCCAAACGGTTTGGACGCTACAGATAGAAGTTGGCAGATCGGCTGTAGCGACTTCAGACTAGTCTCCTGACACTTGTGGAGGTCGTAGAGCAAAACGGAGAACACCATCGTGTTCATCTTTCCATAGAGGGGTCATAATAATTTGTAGGCCAAACCGTTCGGACTCTACAGACGATTTTGTGAGAAGACCAATTTTCGGGATGTCTGATGGTATCACAAACACCGCTCTAGCTATGTCACCTTTCACCACAGATGCGGAAGTGCGACATAGGCGGATGCGGTGGATTGAGACGCATCCAATGCAAAAAAAACCGGATATCTCTAGCTTAAACTGACAGATTTGTATGATGATTTTTGTATTGTGCTAATTAGATTCCCTCGTGGCGAGGACATCGACCTTAAGGGGTTTTAAACAACCACTCTGTCATAATCATCAGGAATGATGACTGGATTAATTGTGTGTGTGTGTGTGTGTGTGTGTGTGTGTGTGTGTGTGTGTGTGTGTGTGTGTGTGTGTGTGAGAGAGCGAGAGCGAGAGAGAGAGAGAGAGAGTGAGACTATTAAAGACAGGACATCGTTACCTTGATGTTTCCCAGGAGTTTCTTGAGCACCTGAACCTCCTCCTTGTTGCTGGGAGTTATCCTGAAGACTTGATCACTGAAGAAGCAGAGGGAAGCAGTTAAGTTAAGTAACATGTATACGTTTCTGTTCTATATGCTGTTTCTACTAAACAGTCAAGGGAGTTACTATACTGAACAAAAATATCAACGCAACAAGTGTTGGTCCCATGTTTCATGAGCTGAAATAAAGGATCCCAGAAATGTTCCATACACACAAAAAGCTAATTTCTCTAAAATGTTGTGCACAAATGCATTTACATCCCTGTTAGTGAGCATTTCTCCTTTGCCAAGGTAATCCATCCACCTGACAGGTGTGGCATATCAAGAAACTGATTAAACAGCATGATCATTACACAGGTGCACCTTGTGCTGGGGACAATAAAAGGCCACTCTAAAATGTGCAGTATTGTCACACAACACAATGCCACAGATGCTCAGCTCTTTTGCCGCCAGTTGCTCTCGGTGTATCATACAATGCGTCCATATGGCAGAGGCCTGCCCGCCGTCCCGCCATAGATGGAGCCCCATCTGTCCAAAAGCCCACCATTCGATTTTATATGGCATCTGTTTTTCATCAATATAGCCACACAGCACACTGAACATCCCCTATGCCGTTTCATGCTCGGGAATCGTGAGACAGAACAATATGTCCTCGTGAATCCCCCGACATGTATAGTTAACAAAAGTAAATGCATGGGCATCTTGGACCTCACAGCTAACGTCCATTTGGAGAGCATAAGCTGGGGAGTTTGAGTCATTCAGTCAGAGCATAAATTCTTTGTTTAACAGTGTTATCTGACAAAGGTATTGATGTGAGTTTCTGTGCCTCTGCCTCCCCACACGTTGTTTTCACCATATCAATTGCGGCCGGTAATATCAGTGTTTCTGCAATTGTGTGTGGTTTCATAGCGTAGTGGGCCTAGCCATTGACTGTGGGAATAATTCAAGCGCAAGTCAAGTGCAGCCTTTTCCCATAATATAAGGGCACTCTCTGGTTGAATTGTATCTTTTAGATTTGAATAATTTTCATTTAGATTTTTAAGGTTAACCACATTAAAATGATTTTGAGATACAAAGACGATATTATAATATATATATATTTTTGTATATATAATATTTTCTTCAGGATTTTGGAACATTTCCTGTGACCCCATTTTCATATCGCGACCCCTAGTTTGGGAACCGCTGTATTACACAGTACAGCATGATAGTGTAGCTCCTATGGTTCTCCTCTCCATTTTTAAAGAGATTGAACGGGATCTTAAGCACTTACAAATTCGTAACATAGTGTACGAATTGCAATGATTTAATGTATTTTTCTATTTTTTGCAGGACAGAACATATCATAAGAAATGGATGACGTTGTGAACACAATTGTGCAACATTTTCAGGGACCCGTTTTGGCTCCTGAGCGCTACTTTCAAAACTACTGTCTGAAATGATACAAAACCTTTATACTGTAACGCATCTTTAATTCCCTAGTGACAGAAGAGGATCTTTGTGTCGCTGAGGACTCCCTAGAGTAGGGTGTGGTACTGGCGCTACTAACTACCTCATAAGGCCCACCTATCTGTGTCTGTAAGTAGACATAACCTGTCCCCTAAACAAACCACAGTCAGGATGAAAGAGTTCCAAGAGCACATCACTCTATGACATTTCTCAGCCATAGTGTCAGAGTTAATGCATTCTACGTTTTTGACATGACTGGAGAATGACACTTAATAGCGAGAGAGATGATCCAGCAGGGTTAAGGGAAGGGCTGGGTCCTGTTTTAGTGTGAGATCTGGGATGGATGACAGGTTCATACCAGTGCCAAACAATTTGGCTGACAGATCATTATAGGATAGTGTTACAGCATCTTGTGTTCCACACACAGGTGATGTGATGGGACAGAGATGTGTTATTACAACACAGATTAAATTGAGACAGGTAAGAATCAGGGGTCTTAAATAACATGAACTCACATTAAGATCCAAGCATTAAACTAAAGACCTACCACACACATTTACATGATTTGAAAAGATCTAAACGTAGACAAGGCGAACTTAACATACAGTGGGGAAAAAAAGTATTTAGTCAGCCACCAATTGTGCAAGTTCTCCCACTTAAAAAGATGAGAGAGGCCTGTAATTTTCATCATAGGTACACGTCAACTATGACAGACAAAATGAGAAAAAATAATCCAGAAAATCACATTGTAGGATTTTTAATGAATTTATTTGCAAATTATGGTGGAAAATAAGTATTTGGTCAATAACAAAAGTTTCTCAATACTTTGTTATATACCCTTTGTTGGCAATGACACAGGTCAAACGTTTTCTGTAAGTCTTCACAAGGTTTTCACACACTGTTGCTGGCCCAATTTTGGCCCATTCCTCCATGCAGATCTCCTCTAGAGCAGTGATGTTTTGGGGCTGTCGCTGGGCAACACGGACTTTCAACTCCCTCCAAAGATTTTCTATGGGGTTGAGATCTGGAGACTGGCTAGGCCACTCCAGGACCTTGAAATGCTTCTTACGAAGCCACTCCTTCGTTGCCCGGGCGGTGTGTTTGGGATCGTTGTCATGCTGAAAGACCCAGCCACGTTTCATCTTCAATGCCCTTGCTGATGGAAGGAGGTTTTCACTTAAAAATTCACGATACATGGCCCCATTCATTCTTTCCTTTACACGGATCAGTCGTCCTGGTCCCTTTGCAGAAAAACAGCCCCAAAGCATGATGTTTCCACGCCCATGCTTCACAGTAGGTATGGTGTTCTTTGGATGCAACTCAGCATTCTTTGTCCTCCAAACACGACGAGTTGAGTTTTTACCAAAAAGTTCTATTTTGGTTTAATCTGACCATATGACATTCTCCCAATCCTCTTCTGGATCATCCAAATGCACTCTAGCACACTTCAGATGGGCCTGGACATGTACTGGCTTAAGCAGGGGGACACGTCTGGCGCAGCAGGATTTGAGTCCCTGGCGGCGTAGTGTGTTACTGATGGTAGGCTTTGTTACTTTTGTCCCAGCTCTCTGCAGGTCATTCACTAGGTCCCCCCGTGTGGTTCTGGGATTTTTGCTCACCGTTCTTGTGATCATTTTGACCCCACGGGGTGAGATCTTGCGTGGAGCCTCAGATCGAGGGAGATTATCAGTGGTCTTGTATGTCTTCCATTTCCTAATAATTGCTCCCACAGTTGATTTCTTCAAACCAAGCTGCTTACCTATTGCAGATTCAGTCTTCCCAGCCTGTTGCAGGTCTACAATTTTGTTTCTGGTGTCCTTTGACAGCTCTTTGGTCTTGGCCATAGTGGAGTTTGGAGTGTGACTGTTTGAGGTTGTGGACAGGTGTCTTTTATACTGATAACAAGTTCAAACAGGTGCCATTAATACAGGTAACGAGTGGAGGACAGAGGAGCCTCTTAAAGAAGAAGTTACAGGTCTGTGAGAGCCAGAAATCTTGCTTGTTTGTAGGTGACCAAATACTTATTTTCCACCATAATTTGCAAATAAATTCATAAAAAATCCTACAATGTGATTTTCTGGATTTTGTTTTCTAAATTTGTCTGTCATAGTTGACGTGTACCTATGATGAAAATTACAGGCCTCTCTCATCTTTTTAAGTGGGAGAACTTGCACAATTGGTGGCTGACTAAATACTTTTTTTCCCCACTGTAACCTTTACAGTGAGGGAAAAAAGTATTTGATCCCCTGCTGATTTTGTACGTTTGCCCACTGATAAAGACATGATCAGCCTATAATTTTAATGGTAGGTTTATTTGAACAGTGAGAGACAGAATAACAACAAAAAAATCCAGAAAAACGCATGTCAAAAATGTTATAAATTGATTTGCATTTTAATGAGGGAAATAAGTATTTGACCCCTCTGCAAAACATTACTTAGTACTTGGTGGCAAAACCCTTGTTAGCAATCACAGAGATCAGACGTTTCTTGTAGTTGGCCACCAGGTTTGCACTCATCTCAGGAGGGATTTTATCCCACTCCTCTTTGCAGATCTTCTCCAAGTCATTAAGGTTTCGAGGCTGACGTTTGGCAACTCGAACCTTCAGCTCCCTCCACAGATGTTCTATGGGATTAAGGTCTGGAGACTGGCTAGGCCACTCCAGGACCTTAATGTGCTTCTTCTTGAGCCACTCCTTTGTTGCCTTGGCCGTGTGTTTTGGGTCATTGTCATGCTGGAATACCCATCCACGACCCATTTTCAAAACCCTGGCTGAGGGAAGGAGGTTCTCACCCAAGATTTGACGGTACATGGCCCCGTCCATCGTCCCTTTGATGCGGTGAAGTTGTCCTGTCCCCTTAGCAGAAAAACACCCCCAAAGCAGAATGTTTCCACCTCCATGTTTGACGGTGGGGATGGTGTTCTTGGGGTCATAGGCAGCATTCCTCCTCTTCCAAACACGGCGAGTTGAGTTGATGCCAAAGACCTCAATTTTGGTCTCATCTGACCACAACACTTTCACCCAGTTCTCCTCTGAATCATTCAGATGTTCTTTGGCAAACTTCAGACGGGCCTGTATATGTGCTTTCTTGAGCAGGGGGACCTTGCGGGCGCTGCAGGATTTCAGTCCTTCACGGCGTAGTGTGTTACCGATTGTTTTCTTGGTGACTATGGTCCCAACTGCCTTGAGATCATTGACAAGATCCTCCTGTGTAGTTCTGGGCTGATTCCTCACCGTTCTCTTGATCATTGCAACTCCACGAGGTGAGATCTTGCATGGAGCCCCAGGCAGAGGGAGATTGACAGTTCTTTTGTGTTTCTTCCATTTGCGAATAATCGCACCAACTGTTGTCACCTTCTCACCAAGCTGCTTGACGATGGTCTTGTAGCCCATTCCAGCCTTGTGTAGGTCTACAATCTTGTCCCTGACATCCTTGGAGAGCTCTTTGGTCTTGGCCATGGTGGAGAGTTTGGAATCTGATTGATTGATTGCTTCTGTAGACAGGTGTCTTTTATACAGGTAACAGGCTGAGATTAGGAGCACTCCCTTTAAGAGTGTGCTCCTAATCTCAGCTCGTTACCTGTATAAAAGACACCTGGGAGCCAGAAATCTTTCTGATTGAGAGGGGGTCAAATACTTATATCCCTCATTAAAATGCAAATCAATTTATAACATTTTTGACATGAGTTTTTCTGGATTTATTTGTTGTTATTCTGTCTCTCACTGTTCAAATAAACCTACCATTAAAATTATAGACTGATCATTTCTTTGTCAGTGGGCAAACTTACAAAATCAGCAGGGGATCAAATACTTTTTTCCCTCACTGTATATATATAGTGAGATTTCATGAAAATAAAGCATGCCAGTAGTAAGCCTTAGCTATGATTCATAACTATGATTCATAGAAAATATAAAACCAAAAATATCCTATACCTGGGATAGGATAAAGTAATCCTTCTACATCCCCCCCCCCCCCCCCAAAAAATAATAAAAACATTGTAAAGTGGTTATCCCACTGGCTATAAGGTGAATGCACCAATTTGTAAGTCGCTCTGGATAAGAGCGTCTGCTAAATGACGTAAATGTAATGTAAATGTTTAGCGTACTATTGTATATCATTGTATTGAATTTCCCTTAACTGGTGCCCTAAATTAATTTTTTTCATTGGTAGCACTGGTTAGGAGCACCAGTGAACAGTATTTAGCACCAGAAAAAGAGATTGATTTAAATTGATTTAGATATAGCTATGCCTAGATTACTTTTGAAGCACGTCTCCTGAAAAAACTATTTGGCGCCCCATTCCTTTCTCCTAATGCCATCTTAGGTTGTTATCCAGCTAGGTTACATCAGAGCCATGTATTTAGGTTACATAACTGGATAAGGTCGATTGTTATCAAACAAACAGTTAGTGGCCAGCAAGTAGGCTTAGTGTAGGGTCCGAGACATGGTTTATGAAATTATAAAATGTGACCCGTAAATCCGCGATTTATGGCATTAAATGGCATTATATTATATATTATATATATATTATATTATATTATATATTATATTATATTATATATAATAGCTCAGGTAATAGGAGTCATAACTTTTGAATGGTTTGGGCTAGAGACAAGTGATTTGGGCTAGAGACAAGCGGTTTTCTGAATTGTAAAGGTGTAAAGCATGACAGACAAGGGGCTGTGCTCTATAGTAGGCCCTGCTCACAGGTGGTACAGCAAAGCCTAATCAGACATGCCCGTGCGCATCATGGTTCTCGCAGGTGAGGTGCAAAGGGAAGTGAGCACTGTGGCTACCGGACTTTCCAGGTAAGAGAGGGTTTACAGAGCGGCAAATGCAGTGGGTTTTTATATATTTCAAATTGGCCTCCTATTGGTCAGATTTTTTAAACTAATTTACCAATCACATCATGTTTTGTTTTGTATTCCCATTGTGATTGGTCCTTGAAACCATAAAGACAATTTAGAAATATATAAAACACTTTTCCCTTCTGTTAGACCTAAAGGCTGAGGCAAAGAGCCTATAGATGGTTTGAAAACTATAGGTTTGAAAACTCTTTGGCTGAGTTTTTTAAACAACGATGAAGAACCTTCCAATCCACTGTCCTCCAAGAGTTGCTGAATTTTCTGTTCACGCTCACAGGTGAGGTGAAATTATACAATGTAGTCTAGCCTATTGACTTTTCACACACCGGACAATACAAATGTAACAACTTTGCTTCCTCCCAACGGCACATATAATTTTGTCATTCAATATAGCTTATTATCTGGGTGAATATTTCTCTAGGCGCACTAATGCTAAATCTAAATTCCAGGTCACACAGCAAAATACTTTGGAGGATGTATGACCAATACTGTCGTAATGCAGAGCCCTGAACCTGACTATGCAACACATTGGTGAAAATAACAAAAAAATCCATACCACATTATTAGATACAGTAGCAAACAACATCAATCATATGACTGTTTGAAGCCCTGGCAATTCCTTTCAGGTGTAAACATGGGAAACAGATTAATGAAATACACTTAATCTGATTCTGATGTTCCATGGGGGCTAGTAGTCAATTCTTATTCTCATCTGTCTAACACTGCTTCTGAATCTCCTGTCTTCATAGGATATAAAGGCTTTCCCTAGACACACTGAAAATAAATCTACACTAACGATACCGTCATAAAGACAACAACATCGTAAGAAGGAAGCCACTCTGCTAGGCCCACAAGTATCCCTTGTGTTTGACTAACTGAAACCATATCAACCACCTAAGCTTAGTATCTGGTTTCATGGACTGGCTTTCATATTTCTCCACACAGTAAATCAACTCAGCGACCAGATTCATACTGTACTGTAAAGCTTTGCATAGGTATACATTTCCAGTCCGATTTAAATTATATTTGAAATGAAACTATTAACAGTATGTGTATGATACCATTAATTATTATAACAGCTTGCAATAATTAAGTCTGAGTGATCGCTTGCCATCATTTATCAGCTTGTTAAACTTTCTAGTAACATCTTCCAAACAAAAAGGGTTCTACATGGAACACAAAATGGTTCTACCTGGAATCAAAAATGATTCTTCAAGGGGTTCTCCTACGGGGACAGCCGAAGAACCCTTATTGGTTCTAGATAGCACCTTTTTTTCTAAGACTGCCAAACCATATGCACTTTATTGCACCATTAAAATAAATGTCATCCTGATTGTTGTTCGTTCTACAGATTTATGAGTGGGGTATTTCAACTAAACGTAAACAACTGTTCCCTATATACAATGTCGGGGCGGCAGGTAGCTTAGTGGGTAAGAGCGTTGTGCCAGTAACCGAAAGGTCGCTGGTTCTAATCCCCGAGCCGACTAGGTGAAAAATCTGTCGATGTGCCCTTAAGCAAGGCACTTAACCCTAATTGCTCCTGTAAGTCGCTCTGGATAAGAGCGTCTGCTAAATGACTAAAATGTAAATGTAAAAATACTCTTAATGAACGTGTGTCACAAATGGGACTTGGCATAGTTCAGCACTTGTCACAGACACCTCCGGCTCTTGGAACATGGATCATTTCAAGGAATCAATGTTACATTCCTTTGGGAACTCATAATATTAACTTTACTATAAACTCAACAAGCCATCACAACTAGGCTATAGACTTGTGCAGTACAGCACACTCATGTTCATGTCCACTATCCACTAGTTGTAAGTGTTTGCGAGATTGCCTAGGTTTCCAAGGATTTGTCGGTGCCACTGCCAGATGAAGAGCAATCGCTAACACACACACACATACGCACACACACACGCACACACAGATGCACACAGTGCTTGACTTGGACTGAAATAGGCCCTGGTTACTGTCTATATTTAGGTGCAGGAGCTCCAAAATACTTTTGAGCTAATATTCTATAAGAGGAACAGGAGCTCAAGCAGTAGATAATTGGAGGTTCAGGTACTCAGCTCCAGTGAGCTCCTGCCCAAGTCAAGCACTGCACACACACACACACACACACACAGACTGACAGAAAGACAAATCCTGACATTCTGCATCTGTGTGTCAGGTGCAGGGCTTTATGCAGCACTGGCTCACACTCCATCACAAACATACATTCACATGCTCACCAACAGACACAACACAGGTGAGACGGCACTGAATATTGCACTCTCTTTATTGTCCTGATACTCTCACTGATGCAAGCACGTGCACAGGTAGGGCTCAACTAGCGCCCGAGCACCTGCCCTCTTGCCTTCCTATGAAAAAGTGTCCTCTCAGCTTTGTGGATTTGATCAATTTTATGAATTACTTTAAAATTGTATTTTGAGTCTCTTTTAATTTGAAAAGTAATGAATTGCACATCAACTAGCTAATTTCATAAGCTCTTGAATTTCTGAAAATACCCCCTCCCACGCCCTCCCGCCCCAACAGTGCACTCCTCTGACTTGCATGCAGTGGGCCACTGGCTTCAGGCGATGTGCAGGGAGACTTGAATACTGGTAAGTTGGATCCATCATGTGTGTCTCTGTTAGGCACAAAGAATGAGGCCATTCGACTGCTTATTAGTAAGAGGCAGATGTCAGCGGCAGAACAAACTCAAATCAAGTAAAAACAAGTTTGTTTTGACAGCATAGCTAACTAGCTAGCTAGCACATAGCCACAGGAAGTAGGAGTGCTGAGGGTGCTGCAGCACCCCCTGAAAAATCTGAATAATAAAACAAATAAAATAAAATATTTGTTTTGTCATACAAAAAAATACATGATCACAAAAGTAGTGCACTGGGCCTTTACTAGTCCAGTATTAGCGGAGCGATATAGCCGTCTGTAGCGCGAGCAAAAAACATTTCAGCCTAGGAGTCATTGGCACTACTTGCTTACAATGTGGGGAAGCTGCCCTTTTTTATATACCCCCCCCCCACAAATGTCTGTGCACTGCATATGGATCAACACAATGGTAAGCCCTACAGAGTAGAGTCATTTACAGCACACAGCCTGTCCATACTCCAGACCTGGCTATACACACAGAGGAGACTCCATCCTCAGCAGAACCAGCTACAAATCATCATAACACCACCTCTCTCTTGTTTCTGGATAAGAGCGTCTGCTAAATGATGTAAATGTAAATGTAAATGTTTCTATTGCTCTCTAACGTTTTCTTTCCCTTTCTCTATGTACCCTCATTACTCCCTTTCTCTCACTCCATAGCACTATCTCTCCCTCTCCCTCTCTCTATTTATCTTTCTCTCTCCCCCTCGCTATTTATCCCTGTGACACGGGGTGTTGTGGCCCCCCTAAACAAAGTTGGCCCAAGGCTGCTTATAGGGATGAGGGAGAGAGAGAGGGAACAAAGGGGCATCACACCCCACTCCAGCGGCCACAAGAAATGCCACCAACAGCCTGGCTCCAAGGCAACACGCAGCCTCAATGCCCACATGACTTAGAGGCCCTTTATCTAGGGCAAAATCACTTTCCATCCCAAACTTGAAAACTGTATAGCTCATGCAACTTCCAATACACCATTTCATTTCTATTTTTCTAAACCCATTCATTCTGGTTGTGAAACAACAGATAGTGCCTTCCTCTTTTGTTTCCCTATAATACATTATCAATGGAATTTTAAATAATAACCACTTCTTAGTCAGATTTGAGCGACAATGACATCATATGACAAAGTGCAACCCATAGAATTCAAAACAATCCACCCAGGCTGCAGTCTAGTTCTACTCCAGAAAAGCATTTTATCGTCACCCAAATTGACCCATCTTTTCTTTGTCATAGCGATCCCCATGGATCATAGACTCTCTGTCAAAACACTGGCACTGCCTTCTCAGTGTGTCTCAGTGTGTCTGAAAAGCCTGTTGTGCACTGGCAGCTTTTCTTTTCTAGGCTAAAGCTGTCTTTTAAGCTGTCAAGCTGACATTTCACTCAGCTTTCTCTATGGAAGTAACCTTTTAACTTAGCCCTTGGCACTAAGACAGAAGGCACTTTTCTGTAATTCTGTTTTCGCTCCACTCTGTAGGCCCAACTCTGTGTGTCCCATTGTTGAGGGAATAGTGGTACGTAGTACTTCTGTATCACAATATCAAAATCTGACAAGTGTACTACTGTATTCAGTGTTTCCCCTATATGCATTTAGCCGTGGCACACAAATTGTGGCCGCCACTGAAAAAAAAAAAATATATATATATATTTATATTTTTTATTTTTTATTTAACTAGGTAGGTCAGTTGAGAACAAGTTCTCATTTACAACAGCGACCTGGCCAAGATAAAGCAAAGCAGTGCGATTAAAAACAACAACACAGAGTTACACATGGGATAAACAAAAACGTACAGTCAATAACACAATAGAAAATCTATATACAGTGTGTGCAAATGTAGTAAGTTATGGAGGTAAGGCAATAAATAGGCCATAGTGCAAAATAATTACAATTTAGTATTAACACTGGAGTGATAGATGTGCAGAAGATTATGTGCAAATAGAGATACTGGGGTGCAAATATGGGTATGAGGTAGTTGGGTGTGCTAATTACAGATGGGCTGTGTACAGGTGCTTAAAGTTAGTGAGGGAGATAAGAGTCTCCAGCTTCAGAGATTTTTGCAGTTAGTTCCAGTCATTGGCAGCAGAGAACTGGAAGGAATGGCGGCCAAAGGAGGTGTTGGCTTTGGGGATGACCAGTGAGATATACCTGCTGGAGCGCATACTACGGGTGGGCGTTGCTATGGTGACCAATGAGCTAAGATAAGGCGGGGATTTGCCTAGCAGTGATTTATAGATGACCTGGAGCCCGTGGGTTTGGCGACGAATATGTAGTGAGGGCCAGCCAACGAGAGCGTACAGGTCACAATGATGGGTAGTATATGGGGGGGATGGGGGTACGGAAGGACAGGGGGAGCTGGGATGGGATCCCACTCTGCCTCCCAAAACTACCTCAAAGCTCCCTGAAATTATGCCTATAGGAGAGCAATTACTTGCTCAGGTATACCCCCCAAAATTGCCCAAAGTGTACTCTGAACTGTCCCTCAATGTGCTTCAGGCGCCCAAAACGGTCCCACTGTGCCCCTCGGTGTGCCCCATGCACCTTGACAGAACTCTGTGAATTCCATAACTTCAACACAGCCAGGTTCTCTGCTGAGGTTCTCTGTCCCCAAACATACTGTCTCCTAATGATCCAGTTTCCCCTATCTGTCTGGTATCAACTGCAGTTGCTGCATCTCTAACGAGCAAGCACTTATCATAGGAGCTGCTGGGCCAAAACGTGAGTACTATAGGCTTATCTTACATCCATCAGAACATTTTGGTGTCCCATATGTCTCAAATACACAAAGTAGAAAACATGTGTTATGTCTCCAGCAGGGATTATTTACTATATGAGAGAAAAAAGTGTAGTCACACATACAAAGTTGCTTTGAAAAATCCATCTCTTTTCCACAGGAGATGAGAGGAAGTAAACCCCATGCTTGATCTACAGATAAGAGTTCGTTTCAGTAGACCAACTTAAAGCGGCAATCAGGAGTAGAAACAATAACAAAGCCCATCCCCGCCTCTGTTTCGGTAAAAAGCTGAGGGATGGGGCTGGAGAAATGTAGGCCTAACCACTCTCAAATTCGTAGACGGAGCTATGGATGCAAAGACTACCATCCAAGATATCAAATGTTTTGTTTTAACTATGTTTTTAGTGGTTGCTTACATTTACTTTGTTTACCAACATTGGCGTAAAACAAGCTTATATTTTGAGTTCTGATGGGGTATTACAGTTTACCTAAGCTCATGACTCATTTATAGCCTATGTTACAATCTTCGAGAATCAATGGGTAGGCTACATTTCATGAATATATAAATCCAAAAACGGATGTAGCAACTCCTGATTGCTCCATTTAAAATACAGATAATTCCTTTTATGTTTTCACCTTCTTCTTTTTTTTTTACGTCATAAGTGTTCAACTTCAAGTATTCAAAATTAATGCGAGGTATTAGGATTCAACTTACTCTTCCAGTCACAAAGCACAGAAATTAATGAGAATCCTTACTTACCCTGCATAGCGGTTGTTGTAGAGGTACGCACCAACGGGACATAGCACGTTACTGAGGATAATCACACAGCCCAGTAAAACCAAGAATTGAACTGCGCATCTAAAGTTCACTGCCATCTCGAGCGAATATTAATAATGACAGAGGATAGCCCCACTTCTCGCCCTCCAATATGATTTCTCTGCAGGCTGTAGATCAACAAGAATAGAAACTGGGATTAAAAATAAGGACGGTCCGCCCGTCAACAAGTTTGATGATGAAGTCTCATGGGTCGTTGGTGCGTTCTGCGCGCTGTCCCTTTGACGCTCTTCTGACAATTGCATAGAAGTGCTGCGGAGGTGCGAAAGTCGGTCAACTGGCACGGGGGAGTCATTTAGCCACCTCTGTGAAGCCCTGGTGGGAATTGTAGGGTATCCCGTTCTTTTTTAAATGTGCAGGATCTGTCACGTGACCCGGTGTGTGTCAAGGAGGTTGGTAACTGGATCCCTATCCCGTTTGGATACGGGTGGTGCTATTTGAGATCCTTGGGACGTCTCTACCATGAACCCTGAACCCTTCCTAACCTTAACCTTAACACCTAGCTTAACCCTAATCCTAACCTTAACCCTTACTACCTAACCCTAACATGAACTGTTACCTTAACCATTTTAAATGTCAACTTCAATAGGGGGGGACTTCCCAAGGATTCAACTTTGGAGAACAGATATTATTCCATTTATTAAAAAAAAAATGTAAGCATTAAATAACCTGGTATGATGGTGCGTTGATCAGTTATAGCCTACAGTTTAAAGTCATTCTTTTAGCATTTTTGCACAAAGTCGACCTTTAAAGTAACTGTCCAGTGTTTCCAGATTTCTATGAAATATGACCTATAATTAGAGTGCCTTCAGAAAGTATTCATACCCCTTGACTTATTCCACATTTTGTTGTGTTATAGAATGAACTCAAAATTGATTAAATAGTTGTTTTTTTCTCACCCGTCTACACACAATACCTCATAATGAAGTGAAAACAGGTGCTTCTACAAGGTATTGACTCTGAGGTGGGAATACTTATGTAAATTAGATATTTCTGTATTTCATTTTCAATTAATTTGTTAAAATGTCTAAAAACATGTTTTCACTTTGTCATCATGGGATATTGTGTGTAGATGGGTGAGAATGTTTATTTATTTAATCAGGTTGCAACACAACAAAATGTGGAATAAGTCAAGGGATATGAATACTTTCTGAAGGCACTGTAATTACAATATGAGTGAAATAGTTTACTATACTTGTATTTGTGGCCAAAACTTCTATCTCAAACAGACCATTTAAAAAATGCTTGCTATTTCCTCATAGAGGATGATGTCATTGCATTAATATTTTTTATGACCAGTATACGCCCACACCATTCTGTTGTTGGTTACGCCCACATCATTCCAACACAGAAAAGCTGCTTTTTAACATACTTGATTAAAAAAAATTGGAAGGATAAGTCAACAACATTATTTGGGTATGAGTTAACAGAATATTAACTTTTAAAAGTGAGATTTTCACAGGACAGTTACTTTAAAACAGAAAATGTTTCTCTCAGACTCATGACAAAATGTGTAGAATAGCATTAGAAGTAAGTCGCTCTGGATAAGAGCGTCTGCTAAATGACTAAAATGTAAATTAGAAAACTGCACATGGCAAAATGTGTTGAAATGCAGGTAGTTAGCTGTTTTCCTAAAATAAATATTTCCACTTATCCTTTCACTTATACTGTGTTTTCAAAATACTCCTCCATATACCCATCAAAATACCCCTCAAGAGAGGGATAATAAGTCATGTCAAACTGTGTAGAATTGCAAGAAATGCGTTTTCAAATATAAAATAAAATATCAGGGGGAGGGCCCTCCAGCTACTGTTCTCCCCCCTCCCAATATTGACACCCCAATTTCACCCTTAGAATGTTTATCCATACTGTAGTGTAAGGGTTGGTGTGAGGTGTGACCCAGGTGCAGTGCAGGATAGACAGTAGGCAGTAGGCAGAGATGGTGAAACAAGGATCTTTACTGGTGGTCCCGAAGCCAGGATACGGACTTAACACCATAAAAGAAAGGTGGAGCAAATAAGTCTCAAAAAACAGGCTGACAGCCAAAATACGAAATAGTAACTATGACTGAAATAATAAAGAAACAGCGAGAACACTTCTCGAGTAACTGTACATACTTCTCAGATCAGACACTGATTAGTACTGCTGAGCATAAAGAAACTAGCAGAGACAACTGAGCAAGGAAACACAGGGAAGTGAGGGCATAAATACACAGGTGAACAGGTAGACACAGGTGACACCAATAGGATGATGATTAGTCCAGACTGTGAGTAAGGAAGTGCCTAAGGTTGTCGGAGGATGACACCTAGTGGGTCGCTCCGGAACTGCGACCTCCTCCTATAACACTGTAGCCTATTTTTTTTTATATAAGTTGTTTAGTAGTTTTAGTATGCAACTATTTTGACAGCATAGCCTTGTGCATGTTTATAAAGCACAGTTAAAGTGATACTCTTCATCTGTACTTTCTGTAGGGTTACTCTGTAAAACATTTAAAAAACTTAAATAAAAATGAATCCACTGAGTGTTTGTTGAGCTCCTGCACACTGAAATATACCCTAATTAAGACTGTAAATCATAGACCTTACGGGGTATTCAAATACTATTTGAGAAGGTCCGGCCACACAAATGTCCTAGGTGGCAAAGGTCGGGCTGGATAATGTCATTTATCGGCGTTGTAACAAACCCCCACCTCGCAACCCATGCGACCCAAAACTGTTCAAACTGTTCACACCCCTCTTGTTGCCAGAGAGAAGAATTTGCAGTTTTAAAGATAATCTTCTGCAATTCTACACATTATAGAACATGTCTCAGTCTCCTGAGTGGCGCAGTGGTCTAAGGCACTGCATCGCAGTGCTAGCTGTGCCACTAGAGATCCTGGTTCGAATCCAGGCTCTGTCGCAGCCGGCCGCGACTGGGAGACTCATGGGCGGCGCACAATTGGCCTAGCGTTGTCCAGGGTAGGGGAGGGAATGGCCGGCAGGGATGTAGCTCAGTTGATAGAGCATGGCGTTTGCAACGCCAGGGTTGTGGGTTTGATTCCCACGGGGGACCAGTTTGAAAAAAACAAAAAATTACAAAAAAATATATATATGTATTCACTAACTGTAAGTCGCTCTGGATAAGAGCGTCTGCTAAATGTCTAAAATGAAACAAAGATCTGTGGGGTTTCAATCCTTGACTGGACTGGAATAATGTAACTGTCCCCAGCCCTGAGTTCAATAGAGATATGTGTCATTTAATCAGTCCATCATATAGATGTAGTCTCCTGAGTGGCGCAGTGGTCTAGGTTCGAATCCAGGCTCTGTCGCAGCCGGCCGCGACCGGGAGACTCATGGGCGGCGCACAATTGGCCCAGGGTAGGGGAGGGAATGGCCGGCAGGGATGTAGCTCAGTTGATAGAGCATGGCGTTTGCAACGCCAGGGTTGTGGGTTCGATTCCCACGGGGGGCCAGTATAAAAAAAAATATATATATATGTATTCACTAACTGTAAGTCGCTCTGGATAAGAGCATCTGCTAAATTACTAAAATGTAAATATAGAAATACTAGGTTGTTGCCCAGCTTCCCATCAAATCTCCAGACAACCCATTAAAGGTGATACAGTTCTGTCTGGCCTGATGACTGGGGCATCCATCCCAGCCTACTGCTACTGTGTTGGCATGTTTCCACAAGGATTCCCTGTGAAGGCTAGGTGGCTCTCCCTGTTATTCCAGGCATTGCGTGCCTTCGTTTGATCCTCTACTTATCATCCAGCACTGTGATTAAACGTCTAAATCATCCGCCTGGCTTTTCCCTTTGTGAATGCATGGCAGCAGCAAATTTTTCACATGCTTCCCTCCTATGTCAACACTGCTCCACCTGTTTTCCACCTGATTACTGCACAACACTTTATTTCCCCCAAACAGACACAGGCAGGAATGCTCTGGTTCCTGCCCAGACAGTGAGCTGAAGGAGAGAAGCTTTGTACATGTTGTAAAAAAAGGTATGGGTTCTCTACATTCTCACACCTTAATAATGATAATGATCGTGGCAAAAGTTGGTGTCTATATATTCATTTTAGTGTAATAGTAACTTCTCCAATTGGATACAACTGAAATCTACCTCCACTACACAGCTGAAGACATCTACCTCCACTACACAGCTGAAGAAATCTACCTCCACTACACAGCTGAAGAAATCTACCTCCACTACACAGCTGAAGACAACTACCTCCACTACACAGCTGAAGACATCTACCTCCACTACACAGCTGAAGACATCTACCTCCACTACACAGCTGAAGAAATCTACCTCCACTACACAGCTGAAGACAACGGGACTCCACAAGAGACAGTTTGGGGATGATGCCTCTGCTATCTTCAAGTATTCAGGGCCCCAAACTGGCACCAATTACCATGGGATCAAATGGTGTGCTTGTTGTGAAATGTAATGGTTTTTCAATCAATCATTCTGTGAGTACCACCACTCACCGAGTTGACTGCAAAGCATAACTCCAAAATATAATGGGGTCAGAATCTGATAGTCGAGTGTGAACATCCATTATCTCTCAGGTGCTGGATAATAAAATACTATTAGAGTGACTGACAGCTATGCTCACTGTAAAATAAAACATAGATTTTTAGGGGGCATAAATGAGTGTGTGTGCTGGGCATCCTTTCTGCTGAAGATATAATGGGATCATGGAATCATAACTGGAACTCAGCCCGTCTGACACCAATGTATAGCATGCTCTACCAACTGAGTCACACGGGACTATAATGGGATAATGGAATCATAACTGGAACTCAGCCCGTCTGACACCAATGTGTAGCATGCTCTACCAACTGAGTCACACGGGACTATAATGGGATCATGGAATCATAACTGGAACTCAGCCCGTCTGACACCAATGTGTAGCATGCTCTACCAACTGAGTCACACGGGACTATAATGGGATAATGGAATCATAACTGGAACTCAGCCCGTCTGACACCAATGTATAGCATGCTCTACCAACTGAGTCACACGGGACTATAATGGGATCATGGAATCATAACTGGAACTCAGCCCGTCTGACACCGATATGTAGCATGCTCTGCATTTGGTCTGCTTTGGCACATTCCACCGGCCTATTTGAACAAAATCTGTCTGCCACATTCAAAGAGAAAAGCACGTTCATGAGAAACAGAGCAGTAATTTTAGCCTGTCAGAAGCACTGAATCAAAATGTGTTTTAGCTGACGTCCATCAAAAACACATCATTGAAATCCTCCTCTTTTTGTGAACTTCACAGGTCCATTTAGTAGACCAATACGGTCAATGCAGAGGGTCGTTGACATACCCCATAGCCATTTTAGAAAATAACATCAAACCCCAACTGAAGTGTTTTTGAGTACCTTGACAGCCACACATACAGTAGCATATTCATAAGACTCCTGCTTTGCGTACTAGTGTGTATATATCATGTTCTGGGTTTGTGGGAGGACTCAAATATGTTGCGTATATGAAGACTGCGTTGCTTGCTTGGCGGACTGGCAGTAAAACTGAGCCGTGACTTGTTGGGCGTTCAAAGACCCTGAGATGTAGAGGGAGGCCACTGCTACCTCTCTGGGAGTCGGTGTGGTTTCCATGTTGTTTTTGAAGCACAGGAACGCAGTGCTCCGGTGTACAGTTTAGCTCTTCCTGTAGTTTGTGGGATATGTGGAGGACCCACTCACTCTGGCTCTCACAGAGCCCGGGTCTATACTACCTGGTACTGTTAAAATGTCAATGCTGGAACTGGGGGCCAGTAAATTAGGGCGTTTTCTCTCACAGTGTGTTGTGAGTGGAAGCGAGGGTGGGAATGAGTTCTTTAATAAGTCTCTGTTGGCCTGGAGCTGCGGGCATGTGCTGTAGGGGGCCTCTGGTCAGACTCTGGTCAGACTGACTCTGCTATGCTCTGGGGGTGACTGCAGTTCTTTATCTCCAACCCCCCTGTTGCTCTGCTGGGTCAGAGATTACGTCTGAGCTGGACTATGAGTGCACATCTACAACTTTTGACCTTTTGGGGGGAGGGTTTGGTGTGTGTGTGAGAGTTTGTGTGTGTGTGTCTGTGTGAGAGTGTCTGTGAGTGTGTGTGAGTGAGTGAGTGAGTTTCATAGGGATTGACAGGGCTTGCTTTAGTTGCTCTAGCTAGGGGCCTCCATTTTGAAGCCCTTTTGAGGTCCTGAAATATTATCTTGACATTAGGGACATCAGAGTTGATCAGAAACACACTAGACTAGATCCAGAGATTCACTCTGTGGTTAGAGAAGTGGTCCCACCCTGATCCTGGATATAGAGATGTAGGGGGTACATAACACAACAGCCAGAGGGAAGGAGAGAGATGGGTTTGACAGGAAGAAAAAGTGTTAGTATAAAAACACACACATCTGCCATCCACTACCTTCCATCTCCACACACAATGAAGCTCTCTGTGAAGAAGACATATGTTAATAGAAACCAGTGTGTCTGTCACTGGTATTAAAAAGATTAAAGGGCAGCATAAAAGACCGAAGATAGTTTTTCTTTAAAGTGTCAGATGACTCAAAAGGACACCTCATGGTTGCCCTTCATGGCTGTTACCCACAGCTTAGTGAGTGGGATGAGAGAGGGAGGAGAGCAACAGGTGAGGTCTGTCTACTCTGACATTGGGATGATGAACACAAAGATAGATGTGGTTGAGGTTAGCTCACCCAGGGTTGGTGTGATGTTTTCAAGAGCAACATATTTGGATGTTCACCCGCCATTCTGGAATGATTCATCCTGCAATGGTAGCTACATCACACAACACTAAACACAGATATAGGAACTTATCACAGATATTGTATTACACTGAAGGTGGAGGTGGGACACAAAGCCATCTCTGTATTTCATTTTAGAGCTGTACTTCCATCATTGAGTGAAAAAATGTGGTGTTTAAGTATAACATATCTTCAACCTTTTAAAGGTGTCACACTGGGTAATATTCCTTTAACATCCCATATGTAGGTCCGGATCTGAAGCTGTGACTAGTCTGATAAATGGGTATTGGATTATGAATTTGAGTGATGCGAGATGGATGTCTGATACATTATTAATACGCTATGCTAACTAGAGTGCAAAGTCATGGGCAAGGAACTGCCTGGATTCTGAAATTGACCTGCATTGGCATTAGTTCTACTCTCTCTCTCTCTCTCTCTCTCTCTCTCTCTCTGGCCTTACTGAAAAGCTTGGTGACTTTCAACGTGGCACCGTCATAGGATGCCACCTTTCCAACAAGTCATTTCGTCAAATTTCTGCCCTGCTAGAGCTGCCCCGGTCAACTGTAAGTGCTGTTATTATGAAGTGGAAACGTCTAGAAGCAACAACGGCTCAGCCACGAAGTGTTAGGCCACACAAGCTCACAGAACGGGACCGCCGAGTGCTGAAGCGAGTAGCACCTCGGTTGCAACACTCACTACCGAGATCCAAACTGCCTCTGGAAGCAACGTCAGCACAAGAACTGTTTGCCGGGAGCTTCATGAAATGGGTTTCCATGGCCGAGCAGCTGCACACAAGTCTAAGATCACCATGCGCAATGCCAAGCGTTGGCTGGAGTGGTGTAAAGCCATTGGACTCTGGTGCAGTGGAAATGAGTTCTCTGGAGTGATGAATACTCTTCACCATCTGGCAGTCCGACGGACGAATTTGGGTTTAGTGGATGCCAGGAGAACGCTACCTGCCCCAATGCATAGTGCCAACTGTAAAGTTTGGTGGAGGAGGAATAATGGTCTTGGGCTGTTTTTCATGGTTCGGGCTAGGCCCCTTAGTTCCAGTGAAGGGAAATCTTAATGCTACAGTATACAATTACATTCTAGACGATTCTGTGTTTCCAACTTTGTGCCAACAGTTTGGAGAAGGCCCTTTCCTGTTTCAGCATGACAATGCCCCTGTGCACAAAGCGAGGTCCATACAGAAATGGTTTGTTGAGATTGGTGTGGAAGAACTTGACTGGCCTGCACAGAGCCCTGACCTCAACCCCATCGAACACCTTTGGGATGAATTGGAACGCCGACTGCGAGCCAGGCCTAATCGCCCAACATCAGTGCCCAACCTCACTAATGCTCTTGTGGCTGAATGGAAGCAAGTCCCCGCAGCAATGTTTCAACATCTAGTGGAAAGCCTTCCCAGAAGAGTGGAGGCTGTTGTAGCAGCAAAGGGGGGACCAACTCCATATTAATGCCCATGATTTTGGAATGAGATGTTCGACAAGCAGGTGTCCACATACATTTGTTCATGTAGTGTATGTCAGTACAGGCCTGGGTTAGATATTACTGACTGTAGTCAAAATGAGAATCATATGCACTCTCACATAAAGGCCCTCGCCTGAAGAAAGGTAATTTTGTTGTCATGGCTCAAGCCCTGATACTGACCACTACCCTAAGGGTCACCTAGTCAGTGACCATATCATTGTCATTGCAGTGACCATATCATTGTCATCACACTCTTCTTGTGTCTTGTGCCCTGTGAGTTCTTCTTGCCATATCACGATAAAAAGCCACTATTATTGATTAGCAGTTGCCTCCTCTAGTGGTAAAACAGAGATAGTACAATCTTTGGACGTTGTACATTGGGCAAATGTTGTGCTTAGATTAATAAAAAAAAGCTTACACACAGAAGAGTTGAACTGGTCTTTAAGTTATTTCTAATACTATGAATAATGAATGAAAGCAGTCCAACCATGAAAAGTAATGTTTCTAAGACAGTGTTCTGTGTTCAGTTCCAAGAAGACCACGTGAACTGCAGTTTGTGGCTTTTAGTTGTAAATGTGACGGTCCTAAAGCAGATGAAGTATCATGATTGAGTGAGTGATTGATTTATAACAATGTAATAACAATGTTGTTTACTGTGGTCAGCGTAATTCCAGTAACTGCTATTATATATAATACCACTAGAGGGTAGTGTACATCAAGGTTTATTTTACATCGCCCCTCATAACAACTTCCGCGTCAACTACATTTTCACTGTTGTTGTGACTTTAGCTAGCTATGCTTTTCAAGACATGCTTCAGAAGACCGACGTGACACTGGAAATGTAGCTACATTTTGCCTTGATATTACATTCGATTGGATTCAAAAGGACTTGGATCACGAAATACATCTGGAAACGCGGAAGATAAAGGTAAGGCAAGTAGTGGCACTGATCTGGCTGTCATCATAAACTTTCGATTTCGCCTTGCTAGCCAGTCATAAATTAGCTAGAGCATAATTAGAAATAGACTTGCCAGCCAGCTCAATGTGCCACTTCAATTTCAGAACATGTACTACAGCTACAGCTAAAGTTTACGGCTATCTGGTGTCACGTGTCATTTTGAGATAACGGTAGCAAACTTCAATGTACTTACATTTACCATTTAAACATTTTTGCCATTTAGCATTCGCTGTTATTCAGACAGAACGACTTATATTAGAAAAGTTACCCTGGCAAGCGCTCTTACCATTTGAGCTAATTCCCCTTGGAGACATTTATGTTCACAGTAGACAGAGTAGCTAGACGGTACACCCAGATACATAAGAAAATACAGTAGACCTACCTACTGCACATCAGCAAACAATCCCATCCCTGAGTTTACCTACTGTCATTCTTTATCTCTATTCCCCAGTTTGTGAATGATGAGTACCCAGTCTGTCCCTTTCGAGGAGGTGCGGAGGAGAGCTGAGTCCCTCCTGTCCTATTCAGGCTCTGCCCAGGCATTGAAGGCTGATGTCCAGGTCATGGCCAATGTCCCCCTGTCCCTGTCTGACAAGTTTCACCACATCACAGCACAGACCATGGTGACACAGAACATATCAGGGAACAGCAGGGAAGAGGTGAGGTTTTACATTCTCTCCTATCCAGGTGCCCCCCAAATGTATTTTTGTCTTTACTGTACCCCTTGCACCCTCAGCTTTTCCTGTTAACCCCTCTGGCCTCCTGAACACCTCTCCCCCACCTCCCCTCTCCTCCCTCCGTCAGGTCCTAGAGTCTTTGGGCCGGCTGTTTAAAGCCTTGAGCATCCTAGAGAAGTATGGCTGTAACCTGACCAGCCCCAGCAGGCCCAGGTACTGGCGCAGTGTCAAGCACAACAACCCAGTCTTCAGGGCTACCGTGGACGCCATCAAGGTAAAGGAGGGAGACAGGCCTCTCTAAACACGATCAGGGACTTCCAGCCCCATTCTTATTATTACAGTATAATGATTGACTTCCTAGTGCATAGTACAGATTACCGAGTCTGAAAGTCATCTCATCTATTGATTTCACTACAAATAGTCAGATGGTTCAAAAAGGGAGTGGATCAATGATCAATGTTTAAAGTGTCTCACGGGTCATAGACATAGACCTAGGGCACTGGGTACCCAGTGATATTTAAAGCATTTCAGTTTACTTTTTCACTAATTTGAGTCAACAGTGGTTTATTCTACTGTCTGCTATCTTTTCTACAGGGTGGCAGGTCAGTCCTGTTTCTCTACGGTTACACCAATCAGCAGCCAGACGGCCTCAGCTTCCCTGAAGATGTCACAGATCCAGATGTTGGGAAGGTTGCTGCGGTGACCATTGAGGTCATGACCCTGCGCATGGAACTGGACATGCTTATCAAGGTGAACATTCATATGAGAGTCTAAGAGTGTTATTATCTAATAAAAATGTTTGAATTGTTCTCATTCTCAATTTGAGGATAACCACAAAGATGAGTTTCCATGTTTGATCTCTTGCTAACTCTTATGT
The DNA here is from genome assembly GCF_964263955.1 of Coregonus lavaretus. Lineage (NCBI taxonomy): Eukaryota > Metazoa > Chordata > Actinopteri > Salmoniformes > Salmonidae > Coregonus > Coregonus lavaretus. The sequence continues at coordinate 27,024 of NW_028164108.1, forward strand.
GGCACTGTGTTGTTTGTTGTCCTTCAGGGTACACATGCTCACCCAGAAATCTACAGCAATATAATCCCATCCCTTAGTCTACAGAAGACAACCCAGGTCTGTGTAGCGTACAGTCGGGTGGTTAATCGGTTTGTCTGTTTCTACCTCAACCTTTTTCTGTGATTAGTGTTGTCATTAGGGCTATTCTGCTCTCCTCAGGATGAACCAGAGCTGATGTCTGATGCGGTGGTCATCCCACCAGGAGAGGAGCATGGGGACAGGGGGAACGACCTTCAAACACTATCTCCTCCACCCAAACCTGCTGCTAGTCCTGGACTAATACAAGCCCCCACAGGTGAGACAGACAGCCACTCCCTGTACGAGTCTCCCTGTCTGTCACCTGGCAACCTGTCCACTTCCAACCCCACTGGCATATGTCATCTGCCTGTCTATTGTACTGTCATTGGATGACAAAATTATTGCATATTGCTTATTGCTCCTCTCTCCCTCTCTCTCTCTCTCTCTTTCTCTCTCAGACGGGGGGTGTAATCTGTGCGGTGCCACGCCCTCTCTCCTCTGCCCACCCTGTGGTTCTCTTCCTTTCTGTCAGTCATGTGACCTCATCTACCACCGCCACCCGTCCAGAGCCAATCACAGGAGAGATAAAATACAGGGTAAGATATGGGTCATAGCTTTGACCATTTCAGCTCAAATCTCACTTTTAATCCAATATTTATTTGAATATTCTTACCCTGAATATGTAACCTAACACTGAATATGTAACCTAACACTTATCACATTTTTAAACCCCCCGTAGAGACCTGTACCATCTGTGGTATGTCCCAAGTCTCCACCCATTGCTCCACCTGTTCTCAGAGGCTGTGTCTGGAATGTGACAGACTGTACCATTCTCACCCTGACCGCAGGGGTCACAACAGGACACTGGTTACCCCCGCCAAACCAACAAGAGCTTTTAGGTTAGAAATGAGGATGTGTTATAATCGACTCTACACACACATACACACGTTCACACTCACACACACACAAACCTGATCACTCACTTCTTCCGCCATATGTCCACCAGATACACAATGCGTTAGGGTTAGGGTTAGGGTTGTTTTTGCCAGATGTCTAGCCCACATTTTCCAAACTTGATGCACATCTGCTTAGTAAGGCTGCAGTACGGTTTGTGGCATGGAGAAGATCATCTTCGCCCTGTTTGACCAAAACTAATCATTAAAACAGATGAAAGTTATTCTCATATCGACCTGCTGGTTTCATAGGCTGCACACAAGGTCACATTACAACAATTCATCTAGTTTCTTTCTATTCTTCCGTCACATTCATCTCAAGCAACATCAATAAATTGAACTGGTTGTTCCCATATAGAGTAGGCTACTGATTTCTAATCACTAGTTTGCCCGGCATGATGGCGTGCTAAATTACACAAAGAACAGTTCTGTGCATATTCATTTTGCACTCCATTCTGTTGGCTGGTTTCGTGAAAACGCACAAACTTTTATGTACTTCCGTTTGTACCACCGCACGGTTATGCAACACACAAGTTGAAACTATTGAACTCATGTGGTACACAGAACGCACTGCAGCCTAGTGCAGCATCCCCAACGTAGCGCTGCGGACTGCTCCATTGACAATTAATGACTTCCGCCGGAACGCAAAGAGTTTGACGCGTCTGCTGGACATGAAGGTTGCTGGACATGAAGCTTTCTGGACATGAAGCTTTCTGGACATGAAGCTTTCTGGACACAAAGCTTTCTGGACATTAAGCTTTCTGGACATGAAGCTTTCTGAACTTGAAGCTTTCTGGACATGAATTTCTGGACATGAAGCTTTCTGGACATGAAGCTTTCTGAACTTGAAGCTTTCTGGACATGAAGCTTTCTGGACATGAAGCTTTCTGGACATGAAGCTTTCTGGACATGAAGCTTTCGGACATGAAGCTTTCTGGACATGAAGCTTTCTGGACATGAAGCTTTCTGGACATGAAGCTTTCTGGACATGAAGCTTTCTGGACATGAAGCTTTCGGACATGAAGCTTTCTGGATATGAAGCTTTCTGGACATGAAGCTTTCTGGACATGAAGCTTTCTGGACATGAAGCTTTCGGACATGAAGCTTTCTGGACATGAAGCTCTGGACATTAAGCTTTCTGGACATGAAGCTTTCTGGACATGAAGCTTTCTGGACATGAAGCTTTCTGGACATGAAGCTTTCGGACATGAAGCTTTCTGGACATGAAGCTTTCTGGACATGAAGCTTTCTGGACATGAAGCTTTCTGGACATGAAGCTTTCGGACATGAAGCTTTCTGGATATGAAGCTTTCTGGACATGAAGCTTTCTGGACATGAAGCTTTCTGGACATGAAGCTTTCGGACATGAAGCTTTCTGGACATGAAGCTCTGGACATTAAGCTTTCTGGACATGAAGCTTTCTGAACTTGAAGCTTTCTGGACATGAAGCTTTCTGGACATGAAGCTTTCTGGACATGAAGCTTTCTGGACATGAAGCTTTCTGAACTTGAAGCTTTCTGGACATGAAGCTTTCTGGACATGAAGCTTTCTGGACATGAAGCTTTCGGACATGAAGCTTTCTGGACATGAAGCTTTCTGGACATGAAGCTTTCTGGACATGAAGCTTTCTGGACATGAAGCTTTCGGACATGAAGCTTTCTGGATATGAAGCTTTCTGGACATGAAGCTTTCTGGACATGAAGCTTTCGGACATGAAGCTTTCTGGACATGAAGCTCTGGACATTAAGCTTTCTGGACATGAAGCTTTCTGGACATGAAGCTTTCTGGACATGAAGCTTTCTGGACATGAAGCTTTCTGGACATGAAGCTTTCGGACATGAAGCTTTCTGGACATGAAGCTTTCTGGACATGAAGCTTTCCTCTCACTCGTGTTTCTTCTTTTTTCTAGCCATTCTCTTTCCTCGTGGGAGTGTGCTCAGTGCACTACTGTAAACGAGGTGAAAGCCGTGCTGTGTGTGACCTGTGAACGACCCCGCCTGGCCGTCGCATCCCTTATAGTTCAGGAAGACCCAGGGCAGCCATCACCCAACACAGGTCACATTCATATACATGGGTCAACTGTTGAGTAGTTTTCATGTGACGTTCATTTAAACAACATATTAGTCACCTATCCTGTCCTGTTTGAGGTGTTCATGCCATCTGTGCCTCTATAGCAGTGATAATACATGAGTAATGTAATTATACATTACTAGAAACTGAGATCAATACCAGGCTGTCTGTTTATCTACCCTCTCTGACCTCTTTCGTAGAGTGGCAGTGTAAGAGCTGTACGGTTGTGAACCAGGGCAGCAGTATACTCTGTGAGGTGTGTGAGCGCCCCCGTCTGGCCACCCGTCCCTCTATCACGCCAGTACTCTCCAGTAATCCAGTATGTTCCACGCCAGGACACACAGCAGACAATGAAACAGAGGTTAGTGTAAATACTGTAAAAACGATTGGTCGCTAAATCCAGCTAGAAGGACCACGTAAAAACGGTTGGCTGTTATGCCCTCACCCGTCTGAGCGGTCGGCTGTGAATGCCCTCACCCGCTATATACTTATAACTGATTGGTTTGATTCAGTCCTCTATAGTGCTGTCCGTTTAGAACATGATGTTGAGGCCCATCACTGTACGCTTGATAGTCACCACCACATACACACAGACACAGCTGTTTCCATTTGAATACAGTGTATGTTTATATGATTTTGGTAATCCGAATGACTTGGAATCTTATTGTTGTGGTTCTATAAGACAAAGATATGCACACAATTAAAGGTTATAACTATGCAATATACATACAGTACCAGTCAAAAGTTTGGACACACCTACTCATTCAAGGGTTTTTCTTTATTTTTACTATTTTCTACATTGTAGAATAATAGTGAAGACATTAAAACTATGAAATAACACATATGGAATCATGTACAGTGAGGGAAAAAAGTATTTGATCCCCTGCTGATTTTGTACGTTTGCCCACTGACAAAGAAATGATCAGTCTATAATTTTAATGGCAGGTTTATTTGAACAGTGAGAGACAGAATTGACCCCCTCTCAATCAGAAAGATTTCTGGCTACCAGGTGTCTTTTATACAGGTAACGAGCTGAGAATAGGAGCACACTCTTAAAGGGCGTGCTCCTAATCTCAGCTTGTTACCTGTATAAAAGACACCTGTCCACAGAAGCAATCAATCAATCAGATTCCAAACTCTCCACCATGGCCAAGACCAAAGAGTTCTCCAAGGATGTCAGGGACAAGATTGTAGACCTACACAAGGCTGGAATGGGCTACAAGACCATCGCCAAGCAGCTTGGTGAGAAGGTGACAACAGTTGGTGCGATTATTCGCAAATGGAAGAAACACAAAATAACTGTCAATCTCCATCGGCCTGGGGCTCCATGCAACATCTCACCTCGTGAAGTTGCAATGATCATGAGAACGGTGAGGAATCAGCCCAGAACTACACGGGAGGATCTTGTCAATGATCTCAAGGCAGCTGGGACCATAGTCACCAAGAAAACAATTGGTAACACACTACGCCGTGAAGGACTGAAATCCTGCAGCGCCTGCAAGGTCCCCCTGCTCAAGAAAGCACACATACAGGGCCGTCTGAAGTTTGCCAATGAACATCTGAATGATTCAGTGGAGAACTGGGTGAAAGTGTTGTGGTCAGATGAGACCAAAATCGAGCTCTTTGGCATCAACTCAACTCGCCGTGTTTGGAGGAGGAGGAATGCTGCCTATGACCCCAAGAACACCATCTCCACCGTCAAACATGGAGGTGGAAACATTATGCTTTGGGGGTGTTTTTCTTCTAAGGGGACAGGACAACTTCACCGCATCAAAGGGACGATGGACGGGGCCATGTGCCGTCAAATCTTGGGTGAGAACCTCCTTCCCTCAGCCAGGGCATTGAAAATGGGTCGTGGATGGGTATTCCAGCATGACAATGACCCAAAACACACAGCCAAGGCAACAAAGGAGTGGCTCAAGAAGAAGCACATTAAGGTCCTGGAGTGGCCTAGCCAGTCTCCAGACCTTAATCCCATAGAAAATCTGTGGAGGGAGCTGAAGGTTCGAGTTGCCAAACGTCAGCCTCGAAACCTTAATGACTTGGAGAAGATCTGCAAAGAGGAGTGGGACAAAATCCCTCCTGAGATGTGTGCAAACCTGGTGGCCAACTACAAGAAACATCTGACCTCTGTGATTGCCAACAAGGGTTTTGCCACCAAGTACTAAGTCATGTTTTGCAGAGGGGTCAAATACTTATTTCCTTCATTAAAATGCAAATCAATTTATAACATTTTTGACATGCGTTTTTCTGGATTTTTTTGTTGTTATTCTGTCTCTCACTGTTCAAATAAACCTACCATTAAAATGATAGACTGATCATGTCTTTGTCAGTGGGCAAACGTCCAAAATCAGCAGGGGATCAAATACTTTTTTCCCTCACTGTAGTAGCCCAAAAATTGTTAAACAAATCAAAATAGATTTTAGGTTTTAGATTCTTCAAAATAGCCACCCTTTGCCTTGATGACAGCTTTGCACACTATTTGCATTCTCTCAACCAGCTTCATGAGGTAGTCACCTGGAATGCATTTCAATTAACAGGTGTGCCTTGTTAAAAGTTAATTTGTGGAATTTATTTCCTTCTTAATGCAGTTGAGCCAATCAGTTGTGTTGTGACAAGGTAGGGTTGGTATACAGAAGATAGCCCTATTTGGTAAAAGACCAAGTCCATATTATGGCAAGAACAGGTAAAATAAGCAAAGAGAAACAACAGTTTTAATCTTTCAAAATCTCTCTCCCCCTCTCTGCCTCTCTCCCATGCTGTCTCTCTCTCTCTGTAGTGGATGTGTCAGTTCTGCACCTATGTGAACTTGCAGCCTGCAGTGGTTTGTAAGATGTGCAACTTGCCGTGCAAAGACCCTGCGGTCACCAGCCCCAAGTCCCTCCTCCTGCAATCTCCAATCAAAGACTTAGTCCCGCCTCCTGTGACGCCCCATATCCCTCCCCAGATCTCTTCCAGGGTGAACATCGACATCAAGAGACAGAACCTGATGAGGGATGAAGGGCTGAAGCTTGTCCATCAAATACGAGTAGGTGGCGTTTGAACTGACTCTAAATGTGAATTAAAACCAGATTGACTGGTATTATTCTAACTTCTAAGTTGATGTTCTTCCTCAGAAGGGAGAGAAGAAGGGAGTGGGCCCTGAGGAGGTGTACGCAGCCCTCTGTGTTTCCAGGGGCAGCAACGTCAACCCCTGTGATTGGCTGAAATCAGAGCTGCCCCACCAACTGGATGAGATCTGTGCCATGGCGGCTTCGGCAGCTTTGCAGAACTACAAAGCAAGGGTTTCTGGGCCGCAGGATAACACTGAGAGGGATGTGGGGTCGACAGAGCAACAGAGTCCCAGTGTGCTGCTGGGTGAGGGGGTGCAGCTGTCCAGGGTTGAGGCCAAGCAGGCATGGCTGGCAGCAGGGGGCGACACTGAGAGAGCAGTCTGTCAGCTGCTCAGAGACAGACAGGCCAAGGTGAGAACCAGACAGTTCACCTGACCCTAATGGTCACTCAAAACTGATATGGCTAAACACTTTAGAGTTCACTAGTCCCATCAGTGGCCTTGTGGTTAGAGTGTCAGACCTGAGGTTGGAAGGTTGGGAGTTTGATCCCAGGCCGAGACATACCAAAGACTGCTTGACACAGATAGTCTCCTGCTCCTATGAGCCATTCCAACTCGTGCAAGGCTACTTACTGAGATAGTCTGTGTCACGATTAAGCCTACAGTGCCTTCGGAAAGTATTGAGACCCCTTGACTTTTTCCACATTTTGTTACGTTACAGCCTTATTCTAAAATGGATTAAATAAATACAATTCCTCAGCAATCTACACACAATACCCCATAATGACAAAGTGAAAACAGGTTTTTAGACATTTTAGCAAATGTATTTAAAATAAAAAACAGAAATACCTTATTTACGTAAGTATTCAGACGCTTCCCTATGAGACTCGATATTGAGCTCAAGTGCATCCTGTTTCCATTGATCATCCTTGAGATGTTTCTACAACTTGATTGGAGTCCACCCGTAGTAAATTCAATTGATTGGACATGATTTGGAAAGGCACACACCTGTCTATAAAAGGTCCCACAGTTGACAGTGCTTGTCAGAGCAAAAACCAAGCCATGAGGTTGATGGAATTGTCCGTAGAGGTCCGAGACAGGATTGTGTCAAGGCACAGATCTGGGGAAGGGTACCAAAAGCATTCTGCAGCATTGAAGGTCCCCAAGAACACAGTGGCCTCCATCATTTTTAAATAGAAGAAGTTTGGAACCACCAAGACTCGTCCTAGAGCTGGCCGCCCGGCCAAACTGAACAATCAGGGGAGAAGGGCCTTGGTCAGGGAGGTGACCAAGAACCAGATGGTCACTCTGACAGAGCTCTAGAGTTCCTCTGTGGAGATGGGAGAACCTTCCAGAAGGACAACCATCTCTGCAGCACTCCACCAATCAGGCCTTTATGGTAGAGTGGCCAGAAGGAAGCCACTCCTCAGTAAAAGGCACATGACAGCCCGCTTGGAGTTTGCCAAAAGGCACCTAAAGACTCAGACCATGAGAAACAAGATTCTCTGGTCTGATGAAACCAAGATTGAACTCTTTGACCTGAATGCCAAGCCGTCACATCTGGAGGAAACCTGGCACCCATCTCTACGGTGAAGCATGGTGGTGGCAGCATCATGCTGTGGGGATGTTTTTCAGCGGCAGGGACTGGGAGACTAGTCAGGATCGAGGGAAAGATGAACGGAGCAAAGTATAGAGAGATCCTTGATGAAAACCTGCTCCAGAGCGCTCAGGACCTCAGACTGGGGCGAAGGTTCACCTTCCAACAGGACAACAACCCTAAGCACACAGCCAAGACAACGCAGGAGTGGCTTCGGGACAAGTCTCTGAATGTCCTTGAGTAGCCCAGCCAGAGCCCAGACTTGAACCCAGACTTGAACCCGATCGAACATCTCTGGAGAGACCTGAAAATAGCTGTGCAGCAACGCTCCCCATCCAAGCTGACAGAGCTTGAGAGGATCTGCAGAGAAGAATGGGAGAAACTCCCCAAATACAGGTGTGCCAAGCTTGTAGCGTCATACCCAAGAAGACTCGAGGCTGTAATCGCTGCCAAAGGTGCTTCAACAAAGTACTGAATAAAGGTTCTGAATACTTATGTAAATGTGATATTTCCTTTTTTTTTTTTTTTATACATTTGCAAAAAAATCTAAAAACCTGTTTTTGCTTTGTCATTATGGGGTATTGTGTGTAGATTGATGAGGGGGGGAAAACAATTTAATCAATTTTACAATAAAGCTGTAACGTAACAAAATGTGAAAAAAGTCTAGGGGTCTGAATACTTTCCGAAAGCACTGTATATGCAAAGTATACTGCAGTTACATTTTTTTGTCATGTCGCAGACGCTCTTATCCAAAGCGACTTAGAGGAGCAATTAGGGTTAAATGCCTTGCTCAAGGGCTATTCGACAGATTTTTCATCTAGTCGGCTCAGGGATTCAAACCAGCGACCATTCAGTTACTGGCCCAGCACTCTTAACCGCTAGGCTACCTGCCGCCCCAAATCAAAATGTATTTGTCACGTGCACAGGATACAGCAGGTGTAAACAGTCCAGTAAAATGCTTACTTGCAAGCTCCTCAAGAATGCAGTAATACTAAGATATGAAAGAGGTGTTTCCACTCTGACTGGGTCTGGTCTGTCTCTGGTGTGTAGATGCGGGAGCTGCGTTCTCTGGGCTTCCGGGAGGCATCCCAGTGTGAGGAGGCTCTGCGTCTGAGTGGAGGAGAGGTGCGGGGGGCTCTGTCCCTGCTGCAGCGGCCCCTCCTGGAGCCCTTCCACCAGCGCATCTGGAGCGACCAGCCAGAAGCCCCCATTGATGCCAAGAACCCTGACAAACAGGTACTGCAGAGTGTATGTGTCTGAGAGAGACAGAGAGAGAGCACAAGTCAACTAAACTGCATTTCCCAAGGCCATAGATAACACAAATAATCTGATTGTTGTTCATCATCATCATTACCCTCCATTGTCCTCTCAGAGGATGTGCAGGCGCCTGCTGGCGTTGTACGAGCTGCCCAGCTGGGGGCGCTGTGAGCTGGCCCTGTCTCTACTCCAGGAGCCTGATGCCCAGTACTCCCTGGAGGACGTCATCCAGGCCGTCAGAGAGTCCCAGGACAGAGAGTTCCTCCGCCGCCTTCTCAACAACGAGTGCCCCTGCTGCCTCAGCATCTTCCCACACAGCAAGGTGGGCTGCTGGGGGTTTGGTTGAGTTTGCGTGGAATGGTGTAGCTACATTGCACTGCATGTTGTTTTGTAATTCTTTAGTACAATTGACTTTCAGTGCAACGTAGACATACTGTAACTTTCACTTTGGTGCCCTCCTCTCTCAGATATGGTGTGTCATTTCTATAAGCTGTTAATACCGGTATGTGGTTTATGGGTTTATACTGCATAGATCCTTCAAACATTCTCTGTACCTCTCTCAGATGCAGTCCCTGACCTCGTGTCAGTGCTCGGTGTGCCACGAGTGTTTCACACAGCATTTCACCATCGCTGTGAGAGACAAGCACATCAGAGACATGGTGTGTCCCGTGTGTGCGGGACCAGACATCAACGACCCTGAGCACCTGGACAGCTACTTCTTTACTCTGGACATTCAGGTGATAAGAAGAAGAATAAGAATACACTTTGTTTGGAAGGGAAGATATGGAGATAGATGGGAGGTATCCAGTTTGCAAAGTTACCTGTTTTATTTTTTCAGAAATCCCAGATTTGAGCATTTTTGCAACCCTAGGAGGGCTATAGGTAGATGGAAATCAAATCAAATCAAATTATATTTGTCACATGCACTGAATACAACAGGTGTAGACCTTAAAGTGAAATGCTTACTTACAAGCCCTTAACCAACAATGCAATTTTAAGAAAGAATACCTAAAAAAAAAAAAAAAAGTAACAAATAATTAAAGAGCAGCAGTAAAATAACAGTAGGGAGGCTATATACAGGGGGTACCGGTACAGAGTCAATGTGCGGGGGCACAGGTTAGTCGAGGTAATTAGGTAATATGTACATGTAGGTAGAGTTATTAAAGTGACTATGCATAGCTAATAAACAGAGAGTAGCAGCAGCGTCAAAGAGGAGGGGGGGGGCAATGCAAATAGTCTGGGTAGCCATTTGATTAGTCTTATGGCTTGGGGGTAGAAGCTGTTTAGAAGCCTCTTGGACCTAGACTTGGCGCTCCGGTACCGCTTGCCGTGCGGTAGCAGAGAGAACAGTCTATGACTAGGGTGGCTGGAGTCTTTGACCATTTTTAGGGCCTTCCTCTGACACCGCCTGGTATAGAGGTCCTGGATGGCAGGAAGCTTGGCCCCAGTGATGTACTGGGCCGTATGCACTACCCTCTGTATTGCCTTGCGGTCAGCGGCCGAGCAGTTGCCAGACCAGGCAGTGATGCAACCAGTCAGGGTGCTCTCGATGGTGCAGCTGTAGAATCTTTTGAGGATCTGAGGACCCATGCCAAATCTTTTCAGTCTCCTTAGGTGGAATAGGTTTTGTCGTGCCCTCTTCACAACTGTCTTGGTGTGCTTGGACCATGTTAGTTTGTTGGTGATGTGGACACCAAGGAACCTGAAGCTCTCAACCTGCTTCACTACAGCCCCGTCGATGAGAATGGGCCGTGCTCGGTCCTCTTCTTTTTCCTGTAGTCCACAATCATCTCCTTTGTCTTGATCACGTTGAGGGAGAGGTTGTTGTCCTGGCCCCACACGGCCAGGTCTCTGACCTCCTCCCTATAGGCTGTCTTATCGTTGTCGGTGATCAGGCCTGCCACTGTTGTGTCATCTGCAAACGTAATGATGGTGTTGGAGTCGTGCCTGGCAATGTAGTCATAAGTGAACAGGGAGTACAGGAGGGGACTGAGCACGCACCCCTGAGGGGCCCCCGTGTTGAGGATCAGCGTGGCGGATGTGTTGTTACCTACCCTTACCACCTGGGGGCGGCCCGTCAGGAATTCCAGGATCCAGTTGCAGAGGGAGGTGTTTAGTCCCAGGGTCCTTAGCTTAGTGATGGGCTTTGAGGGCACTATGGTGTTGAACGCTGAGCTGTAGTCAATGAACAGCATTCTCACATAGGTGTTCCTTTTGTCCAGGTGTGAAAGGGCAGTGTGGAGCGCAATAGAGATTGCATCATCTGTGGGTTGCAAGCCCTGACACATCCGACGAGCTTCAGAGCCGGTGTAGTAAGATACGATCTTAGTCCTGTATTGACGCTTTGCCTGTTTGATGGTTCGTCGGAGGGCATAGCGGGATTTCTTATAAGCTTCCGGATTAGAGTCCCGCTCTTTGAAAGCGACAGCTGTACCCTTTAGCTCAGTGCGGATGTTGCCTGTAATCCATGGCTTCTGGTTGGGGTATGTACATACAGTCACTGTGGGGACGACGTCATCGATGCACTTATTGATGAAGCCAGTGACTGATGTGGTGTACTCCTCAATGCCATCGGAAGAATCCCGGAACATATTCCAGTCTGTGCTAACAAAACAGTCCTGTAGCTTAGCATCTGCTTCATCTGACCACTTTTTTATTGACCGAGTCACTGTTGCTTCCTGCTTTAGTTTTTGCTTGTAAGCAGGAATCAGGAGGATAAAATTATGGTCAGATTTGCCAAATGGAGGGCGAGGGAGAGCTTTGTACGCGTCTCTGCGTGTGGAGTAAAGGTGGTCTAGAGTTTTTTTCCTTCTGGTTGCACATTTAACATGCTGGTAGAAATGAGGTAAAACGGATTTAAGTTTCCCTGCATTAAAGTCCCTTGCCACTAGGAGCGCCGCCTCTGGATGAGCATTTTCCTGTTTGCTTATGGCCGTATACAGCTCATTGAGTGCCGTCTTAGTGACAGCATCGGTTTGTGGTGGTAAATAGACAGCTACGAAGAATATAGATGAAAACTCTCTTGGTAGATAGTGTGGTCTACAGCTTATCATGAGATACTCTACCTCAGGCGAGCAAAACCTTGAGACTTCCTTAGTATTTGATTTTGTGCACCAGCTGTTGTTTACAAATATACATAGACCGCCACCCCTTGTCTTACCAGAGGCTGCTGTTCTATCCTGCCGATACAGTGTACAACCCGCCAGCTGTATGTTATTCATGTCGTCGTACAGCCACGACTCGGTGAAACGTAAGATATTACAGTTTTTAATGTCCCGTTGGTAGGATATAGGTGCTTGTAGTTGTCCACTTTATTATCAAGCAATTGTACGTTGGCCAATAGTACCAATGGCAAAGGCAGATTAGCCACTCGTCGCCGGCTCCTTACCAGGCACCCCGCGATATCACCGTCTCTTTCTACTGCGAATGACGGGGATGAGGGCCCTGTCAGGTGTCTGGAGCAAATCCCTCTCGTCCAACTCATTAAAGAAAAATTATTTGTCCAGTTCAAGGTGAGTAATCGCTGTTCTGATGTCCAGAAGCTCTTTTCGGTCATAAGATACGGTAGCAGCAACATTATGTACAAAATAAGTTACAAACAATGCGAAAAAACTAACAAAACAGCACGGTTGGTTAAGAGCCCATAAAACAGCAGCTTGTGTTGTGTTTCATGTTCATACCATTGTTATTTCTGTTGTGTGTTTAGCTGAGAGACTGTCTGGATCGTGAGGTGTACGAGCTCTTCCACAAGAAGCTGATGGAGCATGCTCTGATGAAGGACCCCATGTTCCTGTGGTGCTGTCACGTGAGTGGGTTTCTAACCAGCTCCATCACATACAGTACCAGTCAAAAGTTTGGACACACCTACTCATTCAAGGGTTTTTCTTTATTTTTACTATTTTCTACATTGTAGAATAATAGTGAAGACATCAACACTATGAAATAACACATATGGAATCATGTAGTAACCAAGTGTTAAACAAATCAAAATATATTTTATATTTGAGATTCTTCTAAGTAGCCACCCTTTGCATTGATGACAGCTTTGCACACTCTTGGCATTCTATCAACCAGTTTCACCTGGAATGCTTTTCCAACAGTCTTGAAGGAGTTCCCACATATGCTGAGCACTTGTTGGCTGCTTTTCCTTCACTCTGCGGTCCTACTCATCCCAAACCATCTCAATTGGGTTGAGGTCGGGTGATTGTGGAGGCCAGGTCATCTGATGCAGCACTCCATTACTCTCCTTCTTGGTCAAATAGCCCTTACACAGTCTGGAGGTGTGTTGGGTCATTGTCCTGTTGAAAAACAAATGATAGTCCCACTAAGCGCAAACCAGATGGGATGGCGTATCGCTGCAGAATGCTGTGGTAGCCATGCTGGTTAAGTGTGCCTTGAATTCTAAATAAATCACAGACAGTGTCACCAGCAAAGCACCCCCACACCATCACACCTCCTCCATGCTTCACGGTGGGAACCACACATGCGGAGATCATCCGTTCACCTACTCTGAGTCTCACAAAGACACAGCGGTTAGAACCAAATTTGGACTCATCAGACCAAAGGACAGATTTCCACCGGTCTAATGTCCATTGCTCGTGTTTCTTGGCCCAAGCAAGTCTCTTCTTCTTATTGGTGTCCTTTAGTAGTGGTTTCTTTTCAGCAATTCGACCATGAAGGCCTGATTCATGCAGTCACCTCTGAACAGTTGATGTTGAGATGTGTCTGTTACTTGAACTCTGTAAAGCATTTATTTGGGCTGCAATCTGAGGTGCAGTTATTCTAATGAACTTATCTTCTGCAGCAGAGGTAACTCTGGGTCTTCCTTTCCTGTGGCGGTCCTCATGAGAGCCAGTTTCATCATAGCGCTTGATGGTTTTTGCGACTGCACTTGAAGAAACTTTCAAAGTTCTTGAAATGTTCCGGATTGACTGACCTTCATGTCTTAAAGTAATGATGGACTGTCATTTCTCTTTGCTTATTTGAGCTGTTCTTGCCATAATATGGACTTGGTCACAACACAACTGATTGGCATTAAGAAGGAAAGAAATTCCACAAATTAACTTTTAACAAGGCACACCTGTTAATTGAAATGCATTCCAGGTGACTACCTCATGAAGCTGGTTGAGAGAATGCCAAGAGTGTGCAAAGCTGTCATCAAGGCAAAGGGTGGCTACTTTGAAGAATCTCAAATATAAAATATATTTTGATTTGTTTAACACTTTTTTGGTTACTACATGATTCCATATGTGTTATTTCATAGTTTTGATGTCTTCACTATTATTCTACAATGTAGAAAATAGTAAAAATAAAGAAAAACCCTTGAATGAGTAGGTGTGTCCAAACTTTTGACTGGTACTGTATACAGTTACTTCTCTACTGTATTTCCCTTTTCATTCACCCCTCTCTTCTCCTCGTCCCTCCTCTTCCCTCCTCAGTGCACCTTTGGGTT
>NW_028164107.1:0-20101 GCF_964263955.1 Coregonus lavaretus
GATCGTACTTTTTGGAGAAATGTCTGATGAAACAAAAATAGAACTGTTTGGCCATAATGACCATCGTTATGTTTGGAGGAAAAAGGGGGTTGCTTGCAAGCCGAAGAACACCATCCCAACCGTGAAGCACGGGGGTGGCAGCATCATGATGTGGGGGTGCTTTGCTGCAGGAGGGACTGGTGTACTTCACAAAATAGATGACATCATGAGGAAGGAAAATTATGTGCATATATTGAAGCAACATCTCAAGACATCAGTCAGGAAGTTAAAGCTTGGTCGCAAATGGGTCTTCCAAATGGACAATGACCCCAAGCATACTTCCAAAGTTGTGGCAAAATGGCTTAAGGACAACAAAGTCAAGGTATTGGAGTGGCCATCACAAAGCCCTGACCTCAATCCTGTAGAACATTTGTGGGCAGAACTGAAAAAGCGTGAGCGAGCAAGGAGGCCTACAAACCTGACTCAGTTACACCAGCTCTGTCAGGAGGAATGGGCCAAAATTCACCCAACTTATTATGGGAAGCTTGTGGAAGGCTACCCGAAACGTTTGACCCAAGTTAAACAATTTAAAGGCAATGCTACCAAATACTAATTGAGTGTTTGTAAACTTCTGACCCACTGGGAATGTGATGAAAGAAATAAAAGCTGAAATAAATCGTTCTCTCTACTATTATTCAGACATTTCACATTCTTAAAATAAAGTGGTGATCCTAACTGACCTAAGACAGGGAATTAAATGTCAGGAATTGTTAAAAACTGAGAGAGATAAAGGGAGAGAGAGAGGGAGAGGGAGAACGCCAGATAGAGAGAGAGAGATCGAGAGAGAGAGGGAGAGAGAGAGAGAATGTCCAATAGAGAGAGAGAGGGAGAACTCCAGATAGAGAGAGAGGGAGAGGGAGAACGCCAGATAGAGAGAGAGAGAGGGAGAGGGAGAACGCCCAACAGAGAGAGAGATAAAGAGAGAGAGAGAGTGAGAGAGAGAGGGAGAGGGAGAACGCCCAACAGAGAGAGAGATAAAGAGAGAGAGAGGGAGAGGGAGAACGCCATATAGAGAGAGAGAGATCGAGAGAGAGAGGGAGAGGGAGAACGCCAGATAGAGAGAGAGGGAGGGAGAGGGAGAACGCCCAACAGAGAGAGAGATAAAGAGAGAGAGAGTGAGAGAGAGAGGGAGAGGGAGAACGCCCAACAGAGAGAGAGAGAGAGATAAAGAGAGAGAGAGTGAGAGAGAGAGGGAGAGGGAGAACGCCAGATAGATAGAGAGAGATCGAGAGAGAGAGGGAGAGGGAGAACGCCAGATAGAGAGAGAGGGAGGGAGAGGGAGAACGCCCAACAGAGAGAGAGATAAAGAGAGAGAGAGTGAGAGAGAGAGGGAGAGGGAGAACGCCAGATAGATAGAGAGAGATCAAGAGAGAGAGGGAGAGGGAGAGAGAGAGAGGGAGAGGGAGAACGCCAGATAGATAGAGAGAGATCGAGAGAGAGAGGGAGAGGGAGAACGCCAGATAGAGAGAGAGGGAGGGAGAGGGAGAACGCCCAACAGAGAGAGAGATAAAGAGAGAGAGAGTGAGAGAGAGAGGGAGAGGGAGAACGCCCAACAGAGAGAGAGAGAGAGATAAAGAGAGAGAGAGTGAGAGAGAGAGGGAGAGGGAGAACGCCAGATAGATAGAGAGAGATCGAGAGAGAGAGGGAGAGGGAGAACGCCAGATAGAGAGAGAGGGAGGGAGAGGGAGAACGCCCAACAGAGAGAGAGATAAAGAGAGAGAGAGTGAGAGAGAGAGGGAGAGGGAGAACGCCAGATAGATAGAGAGAGATCAAGAGAGAGAGGGAGAGGGAGAACGCCAGATAGAGAGAGAGGGAGGGAGAGGGAGAGGGAGAGAGAGAATGTCCAATAGAGAGAGAGAGGGAGAACTCCAGATAGAGAGAGAGGGAGAGGGAGAGGGAGAACGCCAGATAGAGAGAGAGAGATCAAGAGAGAGAGGGAGAGGGAGAACGCCAGATAGAGGGAGAGGGAGAGAGAGAACGCCAGATATAGAGATATATATAGAGAGAGTGACAACGCCAGAGAGAGAGAGAGAGAGACAGCTCATCTTCAGTATCATCACCAGTGTGGATAGGAACCATGAACAGCTGGCCCAATTAACCCCTCGTCCCCCTGGGGACCAATTAGAAGGCAGAACAGCCTTTAAAACTGCACATGGCAGTGATTAGGCCAGGGAGAGAAAGAGAACCCAGAGTTACTTTGGCTAGGGGTTACTATGGAAGGGTGTTTAGGAAATACTCGCTCCCCCTGTATATAGGCCAGAATATACTGTAGAATAGATACATTTGGTGCCTTTTCCCCCTGTATATAGGCCAGAATATACTGTAGAATAGATACATTTGGTACCTTTTCCCCCTGTATATAGCCCAGAATATACTGTAGAATAGATACATTTGGTGCCTTTTCCCCCTGTATATAGGCCAGAATATACTGTAGAATAGATACATTTGGTACCTTTTCCCCCTGTAAATAGGCCAGAATATACTGTAGAATAGATACATTTGTTTTGTGTTGTAAGTACATTTTGTGTATAGTTTTTCATTTCGTTTGATGCTATATTCTCCCTCCTTTTCCCCTCCCCTCCCCTCCCCTCCCCTCCCCTCTCCCCCTCTCCTCTCCCCTCCCCTCCCCCTCTCCTCCCCTCCCCCTCCCCTCCCCTCTCCTCTCCTCTCCTCTCCTCCCTTCTCCTCCTCTCCTTTCCTGCCCTCTATAATAATATTAGATTAGATGATTCCTCCATATGTGTCATCATGCAGATTAGCCAGTTGATCATATCCACAGATGTAATTTCAAATCCTCCATTTGTTTATCTTCTCTTCTCTTCTCCTCTCCTCTCCTCCCTGGAATATATTCCTTCGCTTTTTCTCTCTCTTCTCTCCCCCTATTCCCTCTCGCTTTCTGTCCCCTGTGATTCACTCAGATAATCAGATCATCATCAGAGACTGAAGCCTGCCACTTAACACCTCCTGTCTCACTTTACTGTGATACTGACACACACACACAGACCCTCTCTGTGTCTGACTGTTTTAATCAGCCCTAATTGGAGCCGTAATTGGACTTGTGAAGAGACTCAATTAGAGAGAGGAGGGAGGGAGGGGGAGGGAGGGGGAGGGGGAGGAGGAGGGGGAGGGGGAGGGAGGGAGAGTGTGAGAGAGAGAGAGAGAGAGAGAGAGAGAGAGAGAGAGAGAGAGAGAGAGCGAGAGAGAGAGAGAGAGAGAGAGGGAGAGGGAGAGGGGGGGGGGGAACAGACAGAGGGATGGAAAACAGAGTAGAGGGAAAAGATAGCGGAACGATGGAATGGTTTCTAAATGTTTCATTTATTGTTTGTTATTATTATTATTATTATTATGTTGTTGTTGTTAGTTCGTCTGTTTACTCATTAAAACAATTAAAATCACTTAAGGTCATTTTTGCTGTAGAAGCTGAGTTACTGCTAATACTTTATGTTACGCTCTGGTTGTAAATCAAATGATAAGACATATATACAGTTGAAGTCGGAAGTTTGCATACACCTTAGCCAAATACATTTAAACTCAGTTTTTCACAATTCCTGACATTTAATCCTAGTAAAAATTCCCTGTCAGAATAATAGTAGAGAGAATGATTCATTTCAGCTTTTATTTCTTTCATCACATTCCCAGTGGGTCAGAAGATTACATACACTCAATTAGTATTTGGTAGCATTGCCTTTAAATTGTTTAACTTGGGTCAAACATTTTGGGTAGCCTTCCACAAGCTTCCCATAATAAGTTGGGTGAATTTTGGCCCATTCCTCCTGACAGAGCTGGTGTAACTGAGTCAGGTTTGTAGGCCTCCTTGCTCGCACACGCTTTTTCAGTTCTGCCCACAAATGTTCTACAGGATTGAGGTCAGGGCTTTGTGATGACCACTCCAATACCTTGACTTTGTTGTCCTTAAGCCATTTTGCCACAACTGCTTGGGGTCATTGTCCATTTGGAAGACCGATTTGCAACCAAGCTTTAACTTCCTGACGGATGTCTTGAGATGTTGCTTCAATATATCCACATAATTTTCCTTCCTCATGATGCCATCTATATTGTGAAGTGCACCAGTCCCTCCTGCAGCAAAGCACCCCCACAGCATGATGCTGCCACCCCCGTGCTTCACGGTTGGGATGGTGTTCTTCGGCTTGCAAGCAACCCCCTTTTTCCTCCAAACATAACGTTGGTCATTATGGCCAAACAGTTCTATTTTTGTTTCAACAGACCAGAGGACATTTCTCCAAAAAGTAAGATCTTTGTCCCCATGTGCAGTTGCAAACCGTAGTCTGTCTTTTTTTATGGCGGTTTTGGAGCAGTGGCTTCTTCCTTGCTGAGCGGCCTTTCAGGTTATGGCGATATAGGACTCGTTTTACTGTGGATATACAGTGAGGGAAAAAAGTATTTGATCCCCTGCGGATTTAGTACGTTTGCCCACTGACAAAGAAATGATCAGTCTATCATTTTAATGGTAGGTTTATTTGAACAGTGAGAGACAGAATAACAACTAAAAAATCCAGAAAAACGCATGTCAAAAATGTTATAAATTGATTTAAGGGAAATAAGTATTTGACCCCTCTGCAAAACATGACCTAGTACTTGGTGTCAAAACCCTTGTTGGCAATCACAGAGGTCAGACGTTTCTTGTAGTTGGCCACCAGGTTTGCACACATCTCAGGAGGGATTTTGTCCCACTCCTCTTTGCAGATCTTCTCCAAGTCATTAAGGTTTCGAGCCTGACGTTTGGCAACTCGAACCTTCAGCTCCCTCCACAGATTTGCTATGGGATTAAGGTCTGGAGACTGGCTAGGCCACTCCAGGACATTAATGTGCTTCTTCTTGAGCCACTCCTTTGTTGCCTTGGCCATGTGTTTTGGGTCATTGTCATGCTGGAATACCCATCCACAACCCATTTTCAATGCCCTGGCTGAGGGAAGGAGGTTCTCACCCAAGATTTGACGGTACATGGCCCCGTCCATCGTCCCTTTGATGCGGTGAAGTTGTCCTGTCCCCTTAGCAGAAAAAACCCCCCAAAGCATAATGTTTCCACCTCCATGTTTGACGGTGGGGATGGTGTTCTTGGGGTCATAGGCAGCATTCCTCCTCCTCCAAACACGGCGAGTTGAGTTGATGCCTAAGAGCTCGATTTTGGTCTCATCTGACCACAACACTTTTACCCAGTTCTCCTCTGAATCATTCAGATGTTCACTGGCAAACTTCTTACGGGCCTGTATATGTGCTTTCTTGAGCAGGGGGACCTTGCGGGCGCTGCAGGATTTCAGTCCTTCACGGCGTAGTGTGTTACAGATTGTTTTCTTGGTGACTATGGTCCCAGCTGCCTTGAGATCATTGACAAGATCCTCCCGTGTAGTTCTGGGCTGATTCCTCACCGTTCTCATGATCATTGCAACTCCACGAGGTGATATCTTGCATGGAGCCCCAGGCCGAGGGAGGTTGACAGTTCTTTTGTGTTTCTTCCATTTGCGAATAATAGCACCAACTGTTGTCACCTTCTCACCAAGCTGCTTGGCGATGGTCTTGTAGCCCATTCCAGCCTTTTGTAGGTCTACAATCTTGTCCCTGACATCCTTGGAGAGCTCTTTGGTCTTGGCCATGGTGGAGAGTTTGGAATCTGATTGATTGATTGCTTCTGTGGACAGGTGTCTTTTATACAGGTAACAAGCTGAGATTAGGAGCACTACCTTTAAGAGTGTGCTCCTAATCTCAGCTCGTTACCGGTATAAAAGACACCTGGGAGCCAGAAGTCTTTCTGATTGAGAGGGGGTCAAATACATATTTCCCTCATTAAAATGTAAATCAATTTATAACATTTCTGACATGCGTTTTTCTGGATTTTTTTGTTGTTATTCTGTCTCTCACTGTTCAAATAAACCTACCATTAAAATTATAGACTGATCATTTCTTTGTCAGTGGGCAAACGTACAAAATCAGCAGGGGATCAAATACTTTTTTCCCTCACTGTACACCCCAGCACCCGACGGGACAGCGGCGCTGTGCCAAGGATTTCTTCTCCAGCTGGAGCTCTACTTCTCCAGCATCCGGCTGGTTCCATCGGAGTGGGAGAACGTGTCCGCCCTCGTCTCCTGCCTCTCGGGATAAGCCCTGGAGTGGGCCAACGAGGAGTGGAACGAAGGAGGAGCCGCGTTGGAGAACTACGGGGAGTTCGCTCGCCTCTTCCGGGCGGTCTTCGATCACCCGCCCGAGGGTCGAGAGGCGGGCGAGTGGCTGGTCCACCTGAGGCAGGGGACGAGGACTGCGCAGGACTTCGCATTGGAGTTTCGAACTCTGGCAGCTGGGTCCGGGTGGAACGAGCGGGCCCTGATCGACCAGTTCCGGTGCCATCTGCGAGAGGACGTCCGACGGGAGCTAGCCTGCCGTGACACCATGTTGTCATTCTCGCAACTGGTGGACATGGCCATTCGTTTGGACAACCTGCTGGCAACCAGAGAACGTCCTGGAGGTGGGTGGAACCGCTAGCCGAGAGAGCGGAGGACGACAGCGCCAATGCCACACTGGTGGCGCGAAGGGACATTTCACCACACATTGTCGTCAACGCTCTTCTGGGTTTGGAGGCGGCAGGCAGGGCACTCTCGCATCACCCCAGGTATCGAACACCCACACTCGTTCAGAGCCCTCTGCTGCGCACTGTAAAATACTAGTCTCCTTTTCTGAGCACATGGATATTCCCCAGTGTAAGGCGCTAGTCGATTCAGGCGCAGCTGGGAACTTTATGGACAGGGCATTCGCACACCGTATAGGCATTCCATTGATTCCCCTATCCATTCCATGCCCCATCAGAGCACTTGATAGTCGACCATTAGGGCCCGGGTTGGTTAAGGAAGTTACTGCACCAGTCACCATGATTCCCCAGGAGACTCATTGTGAGCAGCTTACTTTTTCCATTATTGAGTCTCCTGTTTTCCCTGTGGTATTAGGTATCCCTCCACAACCCCACCTTCTCATGGCCGCAGATGGTTCTCACGGGGTGGTCGTGAGAGTGTCAGGGTAGGTGTCTAGGTGTTTCCGTTGGAGCAACCACGGTGGAAACTCCAGACAGTACCTCCACCGTGCACATTCCCCCTGAATACCTCGATCTGGCTCAAGCGTTCTCTAAAACGCAGGCTACTAAATTACCACCTCATCGGGCGTGGGATTGCGCGATAAACCTCCGGGTAGACGCTGTACCTCCCAGGAGTCATATATATCCCCTGTCACAGGCTGAAACGGTGGAAATGGAAACATATGTCACAGAGTCCCTGCGCCAGGGGTATATACGTCCCTCCACTTCACCCACCTCCTTGAGTTTCTTCTTTGTGAAGAAAAAGGACGGAGGTCTGCGCCCGTGCATTGATTATCGACCACTGAACAGGGAGACGATAAGATTTAGTAATCCTCTCCCCCTCATTCCTTCAGTGATTTAATCAATGCATGGGGCGCGCTTCTTCACCAAATTAGATCTCAGGAGTGCGTACACCCTGGTGCGTATCCGAGAGGGAGATGAGTGGAAGACAGCATTCAGCACAACCACGCGGCATTATGAATACCTGGTGATGCCCTATGGTTTGATGAATGCTTCCTCAGTTTTCCAGTCCTTTGTGAACGAGGTGTTTCGGGACATGCTTGGTCGCGGTGTAGTGGTCTACATCGATGACATCCTGGTGTATTCCGCTACGCGCGCCGAGCATGTGTCCCTGGTTCGCAAAGTTCTGGCCCGACTGTTGGAAAATGACCTTTATGCTAAGGCAGAGAAGTATATGTTTTTCCAACAATCCGTCTCCTTCCTCAGATACCGCATTACCACCTCAGGTGTGGAGATGGAGGGAGATCTCATTTCAGCCGTGCGTAATTGGCCGACTCCAACCACAGTTAAGGAGGTGCAGCGCTTCCTTGGCTTCGCCAACTATTATCGGTGGTTTATCTGGGGCTGTGGCAAGGTCGCAGCTCCCATTACATCCCTGTTGAAGGGTGGGCTGTCCCGGCTCCACTGGTCTGCTGAGGCTGACCTGGCCTTCAGCAAACTGCGGGGTCTGTTCACCTCTCCTCTGCTCTTGTCCTTCTAGACCTGTCTGCTGCCTTTGATACTGTGAACCATCAGATCCTCCTCTCCACCCTCTCCGAGTTGGGCATCTCTGGCGCGGCTCACTCTTGGATTGCGTCCTACCTGACCGGTCGCTCCTACCAAGTGGCGTGGCGAGAATCTGTCTCTGCACCACGTGCTCTCACCACTGGTGTCCCCCAGGGCTCAGTTCTAGGCCCTCTCCTATTCTCGCTATACACCAAGTCACTTGGCTCTGTCATATCCTCACATGGCCTCTCCTATCATTGCTACGCAGACGACACACAACTAATCTTCTCCTTTCCCCCTTCTGATAACCAGGTGGCGAATCGCATCTCTGCATGTCTGGCAGACATATCAGTGTGGATGACGGATCACCACCTCAAGCTGAACCTCGGCAAGACGGAGCTGCTCTTCCTTCCGGTGAAGGACTGCCCGTTCCATGATCTCGCCATCACGGTTGACAACTCCATTGTGTCCTCCTCCCAGAGTGCGAAGAGCCTTGGCGTGACCCTGGACAACACCCTGTCGTTCTCCGCTAACATCAAGGTGGTGACCCGATCCTGTAGGTTCATGCTCTACAACATTCGGAGAGTACGACCCTGCCTTACACAGGAAGCGGCACAGGTCCTAATCCAGGCACTTGTCATCTCCCGTCTGGATTACTGCAACTCGCTGTTGGCTGGGCTCCCTGCCTGTGCCATTAAACCCCTACAACTCATCCAGAATGTCGCAGCCCGTCTGGTGTTCAACCTTCCCAAGTTCTCTCACGTCACCCTGCTCCTCCGCACACTCCACTGGCTTCCAGTTGAAGCTCGCATCTGCTACAAGACCATGGTGCTTGCCTACGGAGCTGTGAGGGGAATGGCACCTCCGTACCATCAGGCTCTGATCAGTCCCTACACCCAAATGAGGGCATTGCGTTCATCCACCTCTGGCCTGCTGGCCCCCCTACCTCTGCGGAAGCACAGTTCCCGCTCAGCCCAGTCAAAACTGTTCGCTGCTCTGGCACCCCAATGATGGAACAAGCTCCCTCACGACGCCAGGACAGCGGAGTCACTCACCACCTTCCGGAGACACTTGAAACCCCACCTCTTTAAGGAATACCTGGGATAGGATAAAGTAATCATTCTACCCCCCGTTACCCCACCCCAAAGAAAGAAAGGAAAAAAATAAAATAAAATAAAAATATTTTAAAGTGGTTATCCAACTGGCTATAAGGTGAATGCACCAATTTGTAAGTCGCTCTGGATAAGAGCGTCTGCTAAATGACGTAAATGTAAATGTAAATGAACACCATCCAGTTTTGATTTTTATTTGCCGTATATTTTTCAACTGTGCTGTGATGTTTCACAAACTTCTGAAGCTTTATATTCTCATAGTTTCTACAGATTTTGCTAAAAGCATTATTATATTATTGATCGATTGACTCTGACTTTTCAAATCACCCAGCAGTTTTTAAAAATAAATTAGTATATTTGAGTTTAACCATCATATTTGTTGTATTATTTGTTCTTTATTTTCTGGCGGATTAAACTAAAATTGCAGACAACTTTCTATGGCTTTAAATAAGACATACGTTAATGATCTATAAAGACCGTTCATCAGTTGGAGCCTCTGTATTGTGTCAGACATACAGACTACCCAGCCCTATCTCAAGCCTTCTAACTGCCTACTGAATAATAAAGTCATCCTGTTAACCCCCCCCCCCCCCCCCCGCCCCACACACACACACACACACACACACACACACACACACACACACACACACACACACACACACACACACATTTGGAGAGAGGACAGGTTGCTTTGTGGTCTGTGTGTCTGTAGTTTCCACAGCTCGCTGCCACTCCAAACAGGGCAGGGGGAAACTGAGCCAGGCTCTTGGGGTGCTGTGACCATAACATGCCTCCATGGTGGCTCCAGGCTGGCTCCAGTGTGGCCCACTCGCCTGCCTGTGATAGCTCTCCCTACAGGGCCTCCCCGCGGTGCGCTGGATCAGCCGTCCCCCGGAGCACATATGTCCACATACACTGGGTTCCTCTCTAATTGGTCCTGATATACACACAGTAACTATGCATACAGACACACGCACGCACATGTACACACACACAAACACACACGTGTACACACACACAAACACACACATGTGTACGCACTCACATAACCATTGGGTTCATACTCAATCGCTGTACTGTAACTCTATCGCAGCTCCATTTGGCTGTAGTGATTATAGAACAAAAGCTTTGTGACATCACAAAGGGCTTCTGTAGATTGTACATGGAACTGTGACATCACAAAAGAGACAGATGTCATTGTGACATCATAAATGGCTTGTGTATAATGTAAATATCTTTGTGACATCATAAATGGCTTGTGTAGAATGTAGACATCATTGTGACATCATAAATGACTTGTGTAGAATGTAGAGAGAGAGAGAGTAGGGTCAAGCAGAGAAAGCCTTCCCACCTCATCATCCCTGTTATTTCTAGATGATTCATTTAATTCCTGAGCAGAGCAGGCCAGTCTCCCCTCATTGACTTAAATGACAACAGCTCCTTTCACCGCTCTCTCTCTCTAACTGAATGAGCAGAATTACTTTTAATTTTCTTCTACTTTGCTCTCTCGTTCCCTTCCTTTTAGTGCTTGCGTGCGTGCATGTGTGTGTGTGTGTGTGTGTGTGTGTGTGTGTGTGTGTGCGTGTGCGTGCGTGTGTGTGTGAGAGAGAGAGGTAGTTTGATCATTAATTATTAGTCTGGTCGCTCAGAGGAACTGAGCTGATGACGGCTAATTAAGGATGAAGTGATGTCTACCGTCCTCAAGAAAAGACTCTCTCCTTCTCTCGCTCTCCCTCCCTCCTTCCCCCTTACTCACTCACTACCTCCCTCTCTCTCTCTCTCCTTCTCTCCCTTCACTCTTTCTCCAACCCTTCTCTCCCTCCGTCCTCCCCTTCTATTTCCCTCTCTCTCTCATTAGGATTACTAGCTATAGTGATATAAATGGGAATGTAGTCAGAGTAACAGTGAAACCTCCCTAACCTGGTCACACCACACACTCACACCGCTCTGACCTCCTCCAGATCAACGTGTCCATTTAGTCAGAAACACAAACAGAGACGCCTGTCAATTTACCTCCAAAAATATCAGCTTTTTATTTTCTTGTCTTTTATTTGGTGATGACATTTTTATGACATGTCTCTGGACTTAGAGGAGTGAGGGAGGGAGGGAGGGAGGAAGGGAGGGAGGGAGGAAGGAAGGAAGGAAGGGAGGGAGGGAGGGAGGGAGGGAGGGAGGGAGGGAGGGGGAGGGAGAGGGAGAGAGAGAGAGCACACGAGAGAGAGCACACGAAAGAGAGAGAGAGAGAGAGAGAGAGAGAGAGAGAGAGAGAGAGAGAGAGAGAGAGAGAGAGAGAGAGAGAGAGAGAGAGAGAGAGAGAGAGAGAGAGAAAGAGAGAGAGAGAGAGAGGGATAGAGAGGAGGCTATTTTAGAGGATGGAAAACTCATGCTGGAACCGTGTGGGACATTAGAGCTTAGTGGAGCGTAAGGTAAGGCAAGCACAGCTGGACAAACACAACGCAGGACCCAAAACTACAGACACACACACGTGCGCACACAGGGTGAAAACCTGGACCTAACTTGTTTGGCTTCTGATGAATGGTAGAATTCCAGGGAGAGAAAGAGCAACAAAGTTATTTTTTGAAAGAGATGGATGAAGTTAAAATAACAGAGCAATAAACACATAGAACATGTCATCATTATGATTCTATTATTATCACCAGAGCCATGCTAATGACCAATCACACTGTCAGTCTGTGTGTGTGTGTTTGCCAACCACTAATTTCTACAGGAAGTCACACTCCTCCGTTTCGCTCCCTTGTTCTAATTGCTGTTTCTCTCTCTTCCTCTCCCTCTTTCCCTCCTCTCTCTATATGTCCCTCCTCTCTCTATCTCTCTCCTCTATCTCTCTCTATCTCTCTCTCTCTCTATCTCTCTCCTCTATCTCTCTCTATCTCTCTCTCTCTCCCACTCTCTCTCCTCTCTCTCTCCCACTCTCTCTCTCTCTCTCTCTCTCTCTCTCTCTCTCTCTCTCTCTCTCTCTCTCTCTCCCTCCTCTCTCTCTCTGTCTCTCTCTCTCTCTCTCTCTCTCTCTCTCTCCCTCCTCTCTCTTTCTCCCTCCTCTCTCTTTCTCTCCTCTCTCTCTCTCCCTCCTCTCTCATTTAGTACCAGCTATAGAAGTCATTACCACCTCCAAGTCCAGTTATTACAGAGTGAGACAGAACTCTCTCTGACCTCACAGACACAGGCCTATGTTCTCCTGTTCTCTCTCTCCTCTCTCTACAGGCCTCTGTTCTCCTGTTCTCTCTCTCCTCTCTCTACAGGCCTCTGTTCTCCTGTTCTCTCTCCTCTCTCTACAGGCCTCTGTTCTCTTCGCAACTTTCTTCATTTTTGTTTACTCTCTTCTCGCATCTTCTTGCATCTTCTTGCATCTTCTTCTTCTTCTTCTTCTTCTTCTTCTTCTTCTTCTTCTTCTTCTTCTTCTTCTTCTTCTTCTTCTTCTTCTTCCCTTTCTTCTTCTTCTTGTTTTCTCCCCCTCTGCGTATCTCTTTCTGACCAGCAGATGTCAGCTCTGTGCTGGGGGTGAAGTGGTTGCACACACACAGACACACAGACACACACACACAGACACACACACACAGACACACACACACAGACACACACACACAGACACACACACACACCCCACCAGGCTGAT
Source organism: Coregonus lavaretus (assembly GCF_964263955.1). Lineage (NCBI taxonomy): Eukaryota > Metazoa > Chordata > Actinopteri > Salmoniformes > Salmonidae > Coregonus > Coregonus lavaretus. The sequence goes on from NW_028164107.1 coordinate 12,869, forward strand.
CTACGTGATGGAACAGAAATAAAGGGAGCGTGAAAAGAAAAAGAGTCAAGAGGAGAAAGAAAGAGAGAGTGAGACAGAAGGACAAAGGAGGGGGCAGAGTGTAAGTGTCCTAATCAAAGTCCCTCCCTCTGAAAGAGAGAACGGAGGAGGAGGGTGTGTGTGTGAAGGGGGCGTACATGGACAGATTGAGTCCAAGTTCCCCCCGTAATTATCATCTTACCCCCCCTCCTGTCTCCCTCCTCCCCCCTCCTTCCTCCCCCCTCTCCCCCAGAGACACAAGCTGCTCCCCCTATCAACAACTCTACTCATCAGCCTTTAACAAAGCAACCCGCTGTCAGACATATACACACTGATGATAGATAGACTGGCCTATACACACTGGTTATAGACTGGTTATAGACTGGTTATAGACTAACAGACTGCCCTGTAGTAAGACAGACTGGTTATAGACTGGTTATAGACTAACAGACTGCCCTGTAGTAAGACAGACTGGTTATAGACTGGTTATAGACTAACAGACTGCCCTGCAGTAAGACAGACTGGTTATAGACTGGTTATAGACTAACAGACTGCCCTGTAGTAAGACAGACTGGTTATAGACTGGTTATAGACTAACAGACTGCCCTGTAGTAAGACAGACTGGTTATAGACTGGTTATAGACTAACAGACTGCCCTGTAGTAAGACAGACTGGTTATAGACTGGTTATAGACTAACAGACTGCCCTGTAGTAAGACAGACTGGTTATAGACTGGTTATAGACTAACAGACTGCCCTGTAGTAAGACAGACTGGTTATAGACTGGTTATAGACTAACAGACTGCCCTGTAGTAAGACAGACTGGTTATAGACTGGTTATAGACTAACAGACTGCCCTGTAGTAAGACAGACTGGTTATAGACTGGTTATAGACTAACAGACTGCCCTGTAGTAAGACAGACTGGTTATAGACTAACAGACTGCCCTGCAGTAAGACAGACTGGTTATAGACTGGTTATAGACTAACAGACTGCCCTGTAGTAAGACAGACTGGTTATAGACTGGTTATAGACTAACAGACTGCCCTGCAGTAAGACAGACTGGTTATAGACTGGTTATAGACTAACAGACTGCCCTGTAGTAAGACGGACTGGTTATAGACTGGTTATAGACTAACAGACTGCCCTGTAGTAAGACGGACTGGTTATAGACTGGTTATAGACTGGTTATAGACTGGTTATAGACTAACAGACTGCCCTGTAGTAAGACAGACTGGTTATAGACTGGTTATAGACTAACAGACTGCCCTGTAGTAAGACGGACTGGTTATAGACTGGTTATAGACTAACAGACTGCCCTGTAGTAAGACAGACTGGTTATAGCCTGGTTATAGACTAACAGACTGCCCTGTAGTAAGACGGACTGGTTATAGACTGGTTATAGACTAACAGACTGCCCTGTAGTGAGACAGACTGGTTATAGACTGGTTATAGACTAACAGACTGCCCTGTAGTAAGACAGACTGGTTATAGACTGGTTATAGACTAACAGACTGCCCTGTAGTAAGACAGACTGGTTATAGACTGGTTATAGACTAACAGACTGCCCTGTAGTAAGACAGACTGGTTATAGACTGGTTATAGACTGGTTATAGACTAACAGACTGCCCTGTAGTAAGACAGACTGGTTATAGACTGGTTATAGACTAACAGACTGCCCTGTAGTAAGACAGACTGGTTATAGACTGGTTATAGACTAACAGACTGCCCTGTAGTAAGACAGACTGGTTATAGCCTGGTTATAGACTAACAGACTGCCCTGTAGTAAGACGGACTGGTTATAGACTGGTTATAGACTAACAGACTGCCCTGTAGTAAGACAGACTGGTTATAGACTGGTTATAGACTAACAGACTGCCCTGCAGTAAGACAGACTGGTTATAGACTGGTTATAGACTAACAGACTGCCCTGTAGTAAGACAGACTGGTTATAGACTGGTTATAGACTAACAGACTGCCCTGTAGTAAGACGGACTGGTTATAGACTGGTTATAGACTAACAGACTGCCCTGTAGTGAGACAGACTGGTTATAGACTGGTTATAGACTAACAGACTGCCCTGTAGTAAGACAGACTGGTTATAGACTGGTTATAGACTAACAGACTGCCCTGTAGTAAGACGGACTGGTTATAGACTGGTTATAGACTAACAGACTGCCCTGTAGTGAGACAGACTGGTTATAGACTGGTTATAGACTAACAGACTGCCCTGTAGTAAGACAGACTGGTTATAGACTGGTTATAGACTAACAGACTGCCCTGTAGTAAGACAGACTGGTTATAGACTGGTTATAGACTAACAGACTGCCCTGCAGTAAGACAGACTGGTTATAGACTGGTTATAGACTAACAGACTGCCCTGTAGTAAGACAGACTGGTTATAGACTGGTTATAGACTAACAGACTGCCCTGTAGTAAGACAGACTGGTTATAGACTGGTTATAGACTAACAGACTGCCCTGTAGTGAGACAGACTGTGTGTTTTTGGGAGGCGTGTGTGTGGCGTGTGTCGTACTGATCGCTGGGGTTCCAGGCGTGATCGGTGTTAAACATACCCTGAGGCAATCGGTTTACCTCCACCCCTCTCAGTGTGTGTGTGTGTGTGTTTGTGTGTGTGTGTGTGTGTGTGTGTGTGTGTGTGTGTACACTGTGTGTACTGTGCGCACCAGTGTTTGTTTGTGTGCCAGCACTAAACTGTCAGTAATAAGGTTACCCATGGTGCATCAGTGATAAGGCATTAGTACTCTGACCCCTGACCTCTAGCGATGGTTAATACGGAAAACTGGACACACTTTAAATGCACCCACATGTCGGTTTTTGCATGTGGGTTTTTACTTGTGTGTGCAGTGTGCGTGTGTGTTTGTGTATGTGTGTGTGAGAGAGCGAGAGAATAGAAAGAAAGAAGAGAGAGAGAGAGAGAGAGAGAGAGAGAGAGAGAGAGAGAGAGAGAGAGAGAGAGAGAGAGAGAGACAACCTAAGAAAATTAACAACAATGACAAATGGTTTGATGAAGAATGCAAAAACCTAAGAAAGAAATTGAGAAACCTATCCAACCAAAAACATAGAGACCCAGAAAACCTGAGCCTATGCCTTCACTATGGTGAATCACTAAAACAATACAGAAATACACTACGGAAAAAGAAGGAACAGCATGTCAGAAATCAGCTCAATGTATTTGAAGAATCCATAGACTCTAACCACTTCTGGGAAAATTTGAAAAAACAAAACAAACAACAACACGAAGCACTATCTATCCAAAATGGAGATGTTTGGGTAAACCACTTCTCCAATCTTTTTGTCTCTATAACAAAGAACAAACAGCAAAAACATATACACGATCAATTACAAATCTTAGAATCAGCTATTAAAGACTACCAGAACCCACTGGATTCTCCAATTACATTGAATTAACTACAGGACAAAATACAAACCCTACAACCCAGAAAGGCCTGTGGTGTTGATGGTATCCTCAATGAAATGATAAAATATACAGACCACAGATTCCAACTGGCTATACTTAAACTCTTTAACATCATCCTCAGCTCTGGCATCTTCCCCAATATTTGGAACCAAGGACTGATAACCTCAATCCACAAAAGTGGAGACAAATTTGGCCCCAATAACTACCGTGGGATATACGTCAACAGCAACCTTGGGAAAATCCTCTGCATTATCATTAACAGCAGACTAGTACATTTACTCAGTGAAAACAATGTACTGAGCAAATGTCAAATTGTTTTTTTACCAAATTACCGTACGACAGACCATGTATTCACCCTGCACACCCTAATTGACAAACAAACAAACCAAAACAAAGGCAAAGTCTTCTCATGCTTTGTTGACTTGTTGACTCAATTTGGCATGAGGGTCTGCTACACAAATTGATGGAAAGTGGTGTTGGGGGAAAAACTTACAACATTATAAAATCCATGTACATAAACAACAAGTGTGCGGTTAAAATTGGCAAAAAACACACACATTTCTTTCCACAGGGCCGTGGGGTGAGACAGGGATGCAGCTTAAGCCCCACCTTCTTCAACATATATATCAACGAATTGGCGATGGCACTAGAACAGTCTGCAGTACCCGGCCTCACCCTACTAGAATCTGAAGTTAAATGTCTACTGTTTGCTGATGATCTGGTGCTTCTGTCCCCAATCAAGGAGGGCCTACAGCAGCACCTAGATCTTCTGCACAGATTCTGTCAGACCTGGGCCCTGACAGTAAATATCAGTAAGACAAAAATAATGGTGTTCCAAAAAAAGTCCTGTTGCCAGGACCACAAATACAAATTCTATCTAGACACCGTTGCCCTAGAGCACACAAAAAACTATACATTCCTCGGTCTAAACATCAGCGCCACAGGTAACTTCCACAAAGCTGTGAACGATCTGAGAGGCAGGGCAAGAAGGGCCTTCTATGCCATCAAAAGGAACATAAAATTCGACTTACCATTAAGGGTCTGGCTAAAAATACTTGAATCAGTTATAGAACCCATTGCCCTTTATGGTTGTGAGGTCTGGGGTCACCAACCAAGAATTCACAAAATGGGACAAACACCTAATTGAGACTGCATGCAGAATTTTGCAAAAATATCCTCTGTGTACAACGTAAAACACCGAATAATGCATGCAGAGCAGAATTGGGCCAATACCCGCTAATTATCAAAATCCAGAAAAAATCTGTTAAAATCTTCAACCACCTAAAAGGAAGCGATTCCCAAACCTTCCATGACAAAGCCATCACCTACAGAGAGATGAACCTGGAGAAGAGTCCCCTAAGCAAGCTGGTCCTGGGGCTCTGTTCACAAACACAAACAGACCCCACAGAGCCCCAGGACAGCAACACAATTAGACCCAACCAAATCATGAGAAAACAAAAAGAGAATAACTTGACACATTGGAAAGAATTAACACAAATAAATGTGCAAACTAGAATGCTATTTGGCCCTAAACAGAGAGTACACAGTGGCAGAATACCTGACTACTGTGACTGACCCAAAATTAAGGAAAGCTTTGACTATGTACAGACTCAGTGAGCATAGCCTTGCTATTGAGAAAGGCCGCCGTAGGCAGACCTGGCTCTCAAGAGAAGACAAGCTATGTGCACACTGCCCACAAAATGAGGTGGAAACTGATCTGCACTTCCTAACCTCCTGCCAAATGTATGACCATATTAGAGACACATATTTCCCTCAGATTACTCAGACCCACAAATAATTCGAAAACAAATCCAATTTTGATAAACTCCCATATCTATTGGGTGAAATACCACAGCAGCAAGATTTGTGACCTGTTGCCACAAGAAAAGGGCAACCAGTGAAGAACAAACACCTTTGTAAATACAACCCATATTTATGTTTATTTATTTTCCCTTTTGTACTTGTGTTGTAACTCTTTACACATCGTTACAATACTGTATATAGACATAATATGACATTTGACATTACTTTATTCTTTTGGAACTTGTGAGTGTAATATTTTCTGTTCACTTTTTGTTGTTTATTTCACTTTTGTTTATCCATTTCACTTGCTTTGGCAATGTAAACATATGTTTCCCATGCTAAAAAAGCTATTTGAATTTAATTTAATTAAGAGAGAGAGAGAGAGAGAGAGAGAGAGAGAGAAATATATGGAGAGACACAGAGGTACTCACAGAGAGAGAGAGAGAAAGTGTCACACTCTGGTTCTAGGACTTTTTGTGTTTAGTCAGGGTGTGTAGATTTCCGTGTGTGGTGTACTGTGGGTAGTGTCTAGGTGTTCGCGTTCTATGTTTGGTCAGTGACTCCCAATCGGAGGTAACGAGTGTCAGCTGTCGGCTCGTTATCTCTGATTGGGAGCCATATTTAAATGTCTGTGTTCACCTTGTGGTTGTGGGTTTTTGTTCTTTATTCAGTCGGTGTAACTGAGGACGTCACGGATCGTGTTTTGTTCTGTCGTGTGTTTCAAAATTAAAATCATCATGTTCACTCCCAACGCTGCGCTTTGGTCATACTTCATTGGCGATCGTGACAGAAAGAGAAAGAGAAAGAGAAAGAGAGAGAGAGAGAGAGTACTAACACACGGAGAGAGAGAAATATGAAGTTTGATTTATGTCCAAAAAATTAATGTTGACATATTCTAGAATATAATTAACTGTCACTTTTGGATTAGATTCTAATGAACAGTAATTGACAAAAAAATATATTCTTCATTGTCTTGGTTCTACTCTCTATGTACAATGATAGGAGATTGAATTGACATCATTGAGACAGTGTACTCCTATTAACACTAAGTGTCATGCATCTGTCAGGGACTAATAGTGGTTCTACCTAGAGGTGTTCTGCTTGTCAGGTGTTAATGTCTAGTTACAAGGGAGGTGTGTGTCTGTGTCTGTGTCTGCGTGTGCGTGTGCGTGTGTGTGTGCGTGTGTGTGTGTGTGTGTGTGCGTGTGCGTGTGCGTGTGCGCACGCGTGTGTGTGTGTGTGTGTGTGTGTGTGTGTGTCTGCGTGTGCGTGTGCGTGTGCGTGTGTGTGTGTGTGTGTGTGTGTGTCTGTGTGTGTGTCTGTGTATGTGTGTGTGTCTGTGTCTGCGTGTGCGTGTGCGTGTGCGTGTGTGTGTGTGTGTGCGTGTGCGTGTGCGCGTGTGTGTGTGTGTGTGTGTGTGTGTGTGTGTGTGCGCTCCACAGGTCCCCAGCAGCAGTCAGGCAGGCTGTATTGGGATCAGCTGAAGAGAGGCAGAGGTACACTACCACACAACATTTATGAACTCACAGTGAATAAACGGAACGAGACACGGAGGACAGAATGATAGAGGGAGGATGGGAGAGTGGAGAAAGGAACAGAGGGGATGAGTGATGGAGGAGAAGGGGGTGGAGACGAGGAGGAGGTGGGGGGGAAAGGTTGAAGGGAATGATTTGGGTGGTGAATGGAGGAGCCGTTAGAAAACAGACGCTTCCTCTCTACAGGACACACACAGTGTGGTGGAGCTGCTGACTTAACACACTCAGATAATGATTTGCTGTCCAGGTGAAACCAAGCCAACGCTGTCTGCTGCCCTCCCTCCCCGTCCCACAGGGTTACCAAGCCAACGCTGTCTGCTGCCCTCCCTCCCCGTCCCACAGGGTTACCCGGCCAGCTGTTTAGGTCAGGGGGTGGGGCCAGGAGGGTCGTTAACAGGTTGGTAATTAGTATTATGATGTCATGTAGTTCTCCTGTT
>NW_028164106.1:0-22682 GCF_964263955.1 Coregonus lavaretus
TCCGGATACACCTCATTTTCAGCTCTTCCTTCATTTCTCAACTGTTTTTGTTCAGGTGGTTATGATTCAGCTCTTCCTTCATTTCTCATCTACTGTTTTCGTTCAGGTGGTTATGATTCAGCTCTTCCTTCATTTCTCATCTACTGTTTTTGTTCAGGTGGTTATGATTCAGCTCTTCCTTCATTTCTCACCTACTGTTTTTGTTCAGGTGTTTATGCAGACATACAGGACATATCTGAGAATAACATTCAGGAACTTGCTCATTAGAAATGATGTGCTTCAATATGATTGTAGTGCACTGTGGTGGGTGCAAAATGTGTGTCTTCATACCTTTGCAAGCTAGACTTATTGAAAGTTAACAACTTAAATTAGTAGCAAAGGCCCCATCCAGAACCAACCCTTAGCACTAGACACTTGTTTAGATCTGAAATGATTGGATAGGTATAAGCAAGATGACAAAATAATTAGCCGGGTGGACACTACCATATCTATCCAATTCTTTCAGATCTACATGAAGTGCCTAGGGGAAGGGGCTAGGGCCCAGAATGGAGCAATATTGTATAATTGCTACACCTGAGTTTGAGTGATTAGGTCACTGATTGCCACTAGCTGTCTCTAATTGAAACCTAGGAGAGTCAAGGTGCCAATATAAGGAGAGAGCAGCATGCTCACAGTTAAAGCAGGAAGGTGTTAGCAGGCTGTCTGTCTCTGCACCATAGCTACTGGGTGCTGCAGATGATCTGACTGCTATGGCTCTTGGACTCGCCTTAAGGTAAGAAACATGGGTTCTCTTCAATTAGTTGTAAAGTTGCACTGGCCCGTAACTAATCATTTTGTCTTGCTTTTCAGGGTCTCTTGGCTCTGTCTGCTTTCTGGAGCAAGTCATGGGTTTTCCTGCCCAAAGTGGTAAGACATTTTGTTTAAATAAGACTAGCGTGACTGGTTGGTATTAAAATTCAGCCCTCATGTATTTAAGTTTTTGTTGTACATACAGGATACTGTCCAATGAAATGCGTGCTTGCAGGTTCCTTCTTGACAACTCTCCATCAATGAGTCATAATAAAAGTGAAGAACATGAACTAATTAAATGGCTGAGTAGAACAAACATTTTAAGTATAATACAGTGTATCTAACCCTATTGTCCTTTAGGCTATGGCTATCCATATGAACCTACTTATGGTTACTATGGATGTGTGCTTTCCCCTCGTGGCAGTTCGTCTGGCAAGTATGGTTCTGTCCTTGGGCACACCAGCTACCAGCCCAGTGAAGAGGGACCATCCACCAGTGTCGTATCTGGTCAGAGTGAACAAGGCCAGCAGTCTGGTGAAGACATGCAGCATGCTTACTACCCTACCTACTATGTGTCTAACAAGGGGTATGAGCCCAACCGGTATATCATCACTCCCTCCCATCCAAGCTCTGACAACACCCAGGAGCCAGGCAAAGTGTCCTCTCAGCTGAACAACATCCCTAATGCACAAAGACCATTGAACAGCAACGCTAAGAATTTGGTGTTGGTCAAGCCTAACCCAGCCACCACATTTCCCCAGTCCAAAGGCAACGAGCAAGTTCCTGGGAAGAAGTCTCCCTCTGTCCCTGAGCAGCCACAACAAGCAGCCAGAAGCTCCCAAATATTCCCTCCAGAACCACACCAGTAAAGGGTATTCCACAGTCATGGTGGCACTTGGACACGCCAGACCAACCTATTCCCCTCTCTGTCCCTGAGCAGCCAGAACAAGTCCCCAGTGGCATGACACTCCTACAGATCCAGTGCTCCTGAGGTAGCAGAACATGTGCAAGGCAAGCCACGGGGGTATTGGGTTTCAGCAGATTCCTCCATTACCCTGGCAACCAGCAAAGTAAGGGGATAACATCCCCCTCTTTCTCTGAGCAGCCAGAACAGGTCCCTGAGATCGAGCAGCAAGCACAGGTCCCCTGGATCAAGCAGAAAGTGGTCCCCGAGATTGAGCAGGTCCCTGAGATCGAGCAGCAAGCACAGGTCCCCTGGATCAAGCAGAAAAAAGTGGTCCCTGAGATCGAGCAGCAAGTACAGGTCCCCTGGATCAAGCAGAAAAAAGTGGTCCCCGAGATCGCGCAGCAAGCACAGGTCCCCTGGATCAAGCAGAAAAAAGTGGTCCCCGAGATCGAGCAGCAAGCACTGGTCCCCTGGATCAAGCAGAAAAAAGTGGTCTTGCATGGAGCCCCAGGCCGAGGGAGATTTACATGTATTTTGTGTTTCTTCCATTTGCGGGAGGAGCTTGTCAATGATCTCAAGGCAGCTGGGACCAAGGTCCCCCTGCTCAAGAAAGCACATATACATGCCCGTCTGAAGTTTGCCAATGAACAACTGAATGATTCAGAGGAGAAATGGGTGAAAGTGTTGTGGTCAGATGAGACCAAAATGGAGCTCTTTGGCATCAACTCAACTCGCCGTGTTTGGAGGAGGAGGAATGCTGCCTATGACCCCAAGAACACCATCCCCACCGTCAAACATGGAGGTGGAAACATTATGCTTTGGGGGTGTTTTTCTGCTAAGGGGACAGAACAACTTCACCGCATCAAAGGGACGATGGACAGGGCCATGTACTGTCAAATCTTGGGTGAGAACCTCCTTCCCTCAGCCAAGGCATTGAAAATGGGTCGTGGATGGGTACTCCAGCATGACAATGACCCAAAACACACGACCAAGGCAACCAAGGAGTGGCTCAAGAAGAAGCACATTAAGGTCCTGGAGTGGCCTAGCCAGTCTCCAGACCTTAATCCCATAGAAAATCTGTGGAGGAAGCTGAAAGTTCGAGTTGCCAAACGTCAGCCTCAACCTTAATCACTTGGAGAAGATCTGCAAAGAGGAGTGGGACAAAATCCCTCCTGAGATGTGTGCAAACCTGGTGGCCAACTACAAGAAACGTCTGACCTCTGTGATTGCCAACAACGGTTTTGCCACCAAGTACTAAGCCATGTTTTGCAGAGGGGTCAAATACTTATTTAACTCATTAAAATGCAAATCAATTTAACATTTTTGACATACGTTTTCCTGGATTTTTGTTGTTGTTATTCTGTCTCTCACTGTTCAAATAAACCTACCATTAAAATTATAGACTGATCATTTCTTTGTCAGTGGGCAAACGTACAAAATCAGCAGGGGATCAAATACTTTTTTCCCTCACTGTATATACTTATTATGGACACAGTATGCTTTGCATTAGTTATCTTGTTGATATTAGTTGTTATTAGTTCTATCCTTCAACTCCATTCAACACCACCCATCTATCTCTTAACACCATCCATATTGGATTTCTATTTGCCATATACAGTGGGGAAAAAAAGTATTTAGTCAGCCACCAATTGTGCAAGTTCTCCCACTTAAAAAGATGAGAGAGGCCTGTAATTTTCATCATAGGTACACGTCAACTATGACAGACAAAATGAGAAGAAAAAAAATCCAGAAAATCACATTGTAGGATTTTTAATGAATTTATTTGCAAATTATGGTGGAAAATAAGTATTTGGTCAATAACAAAAGTTTCTCAATACTTTGTTATATACCCTTTGTTGGCAATGACACAGGTCAAACGTTTTCTGTAAATCTTCACAAGGTTTTCACACACTGTTGCTGGTATTTTGGCCCATTCCTCCATGCAGATCTCCTCTAGAGCAGTGATGTTTTGGGGCTGTCGCTGGGCAACACGGACTTTCAACTCCCTCCAAAGATTTTCTATGGGGTTGAGATCTGGAGACTGGCTAGGCCACTCCAGGACCTTGAAATGCTTCTTACGAAGCCACTCCTTCGTTGCCCGGGCGGTGTGTTTGGGATCATTGTCATGCTGAAAGACCCAGCCAAGTTTCATCTTCAATGCCCTTGCTGATGGAAGGAGGTTTTCACTCAAAATCTCACGATACATGGCCCCATTCATTCTTTCCTTTACACGGATCAGTCGTCCTGGTCCCTTTGCAGAAAAACAGCCCCAAAGCATGTTGTTTCCACCCCCATGCTTCACAGTAGGTATGGTGTTCTTTGGATGCAACTCAGCATTCTTTGTCCTCCAAACACGACGAGTTGAGTTTTTACCAAAAAGTTATATTTTGGTTCCATCTGACCATATGACATTCTCCCAATCCTCTTCTGGATCATCCAAATGCACTCTAGCAAACTTCAGATGGGCCTGGACATGTACTGGCTTAAGCAGGGGGACACGTCTGGCAATGCAGGATTTTAGTCCCTGGCGGCGTAGTGTGTTACTGATGGTAGGCTTTGTTACTTTGGTCCCAGCTCTCTGCAGGTCATTCACTAGGTCCCCCAGTGTGGTTCTGGGATTTTTGCTCACCGTTCTTGTGATCATTTTGACCCCACGGGGTGAGATCTTGCGTGGAGCTCCAGATCGAGGGAGATTATCAGTGGTCTTGTATGTCTTCCATTTCCTAATAATTGCTCCCACAGTTGATTTCTTCAAACCAAGCTGCTTACCTATTGCAGATTCAGTCTTCCTAGCCTGGTGCAGGTCTACAATTTTGTTTCTGGTGTCCTTTGACAGCTCTTTGGTCTTGGCCATAGTGGAGTTTGGAGTGTGACTGTTTGAGGTTGTGGACAGGTGTCTTTTATACTGATAACAAGTTCAAACAGGTGCCATTAATACAGGTAACGAGTGGAGGACAGAGGAGCCTCTTAAAGAAGAAGTTACAGGTCTGTGAGAGCCAGAAATCTTGCACAATTGGTGGCTGACTAAATACTTTTTTCCCCCACTGTATATTTCAACTGTACTGTGATGTTTTACAAGAGTTCTGAACCCTTCTATTCTCATTGTTTCTACAGATTGTAAATTAAAAATAAACATTTTTGCTAAAAGTATTATTATATTATTGATCGATTGACTACGACTTTTCAGATCACCCAGTAGTGCTATCTGCAGGGTTAGCTCCAGGTAAATATTGCAATCCTTTAGCCATTCCTGGACCTGTGTCCAAAAACAAGCTACAAATGGACAGTACCAAAACAAATGATCTAATGATTCTGTCTCTTCGCAGCAAAATCTGCAGAGCTGGGAAGATTGTATCCCCCATATAAATAACATTCTATTGGTAGCAAGAATTTTATATAATAATTTAAATTGAAAAATTCTAAGTTTTGAATCCGGCGTCGTTTTGCGCATCAGTTCATAAACACTATGCCATGGAATCGGTACGTCAAAAATCTCTTCCCAACTATTTTGCAATCTATATGGGATGGCTGTCAGTCCTTTGGTCCTTAAACTAAACTGGTATACTTTTTTATTTATTCAAAAGTTCCTTACTTTTTCCCCCTTCCACTTTCCTCTTTTTGCAGTAATGCTGCAATTATTTGGTTGTAATTTTGGGTAGAGCAGACATTTCCATATGTTTTTGTTAGCTGCATAACTCCACCAGTCCTACCTACGATATCATTTACAAAGATTATTTTTAGAAAAAATGTTTAAAAAAGGTATAATGGTTTTTATCAATTAGTATATTTGAGTTTAACCACAATATTTGTTGCATTATTTGTTCTGTCGTTTCCAGAGGATTAAATTGAAATTGCAACCAACTTTCTATGGCTTGTTTTAGAAATAGTGATATTTGGGAGATGATTTCCTTTTCAAATAACTGAAAGTGAGAGGTTGTAATCTGAATAAAGGGAAGAAGGCTATTCTTGAAAATTGGGTGAGATAATCTTACTAATTTTCTAGAGAACCAGTTTGGATTTAAGTATAACTTTTGTATGACTGAAGCTTTTAGTGATAGGTCTAATGCGTTAATATTTTATAATTTCTGTCCTCCGAATTCATATTCATTATATAAATAGGCCCGTTTAATTTTGTCTGGCTTGCCGTTCCAAATAAAATGGAATATGTTTTTCTCATATAATTTAAAAAACTGCTTGCTAGGCGTAGGCAAGACCATAACAAAATAGGTAAACTGGGATAATACTAAAGAGTTAATCAGGGTGATTTTTCCACAAATTGACAGGTATTTTCCTTTCCATGGTAGCAAGATCGTATCTATTTTTGCTAACTTTCTATTAGAATGTATTGGAGTGAGAGAATTTCTTTCATTTGGGATATGTATTCCGAGTATATCCACATCACCATCAGACCATTTTATTGGTAAACTACATGGTCATGTAAAATTTTTATTTTCTAGTGATCCAATACGTAATATAGTACATCTATCATAATTTGGTTGTAATCCAGAGAGGTTAGAAAATGTATCTAGATCTTCTATGAGGCTGTGGAGGGATTCAAGTTGTCGATTTAAAAGAAAACATGAATCATCAGCGTACAATGACACCTTTGTTTTTAAGCCCTGGATTTCTAATCCTTTGATATTATTGTTGGATCTGATTTTAATAGCTAACATTTCGATGGCCATAATAAATAGATATGCCGATAATGGACAACCTTGTTTCACTCCTCTTGATAGTTTAAAACTTTCTGAGAAATAGCCATTATTTACTATTTTACACCTAGGGTTAGTATACATGATTTTAACCCATTTTATAAGAGATTTTCCAAAATTGAAATGCTCCAGGCATTTATATATAAACCCTAGTCGTACTTTATCAAATGCCTTTTCAAAGTCTGCTATGAATTGCAGGCCTGGTTTCCCAGATTTTTCATAGTGTTCTATTGTTTCCAGTACTTGCCTTTATTATCTCCAATGTATCGTCCATGTAAAAAACCTGTCTGATTAGAATGAATAATGTCCGACAATACCTTTTTAATTATATGCGCTATACATTTTGCATCACAACACTGAAGTGTAAGGGGCCTCCAATTTTTTAAATGGACTGGATCTTTATATTTTCCACTTGTATCCTGTTTCAGTAATAATGAAATCAGACCCTCTTCTTGAGTGTCTGATAATCTACCATTTACATAGATGGATTATCTTGGCAAAGGAGAAATGGTTTCTAACAGGGATGTAAACAAATTTGTGCACAAATTTTGAGATAAATAAGTTTTGTGCATATGGAAAATGTCTGGGATATTTTATTTCAGCTCATGAAACATGGGACCAACACTTTACATGTTGCGTTTGTATTTTTGTTCAGTGTACATATCTACCTGAATTACCTCGTACCCCTGCACATCAACTGGGTACTGATCCCCGTGTATATAGCCACGTTATCATTACTCATCGTGGATTTATTCCTGGTTATTATTTTTCTATTTATTCCTCGTTATTTTTCTACTATTTCTTTTTTTTTCCTCTCTCTGCATTGTTGGGAAGTAAGCATTTCACTGTTAAGTCTACACCTGTTGTTTACGAAGCATGTGACAAATAACATTTGATTTGATTTAATGAGAGATACACAATACTGCATCAATAGAATTCCCATCCCCAAACACATCTCATAACAGGAGGTGTCGACAGATGAGCCTTGACCGACATCACTGCATCCTCTGACTCAATTGCGTCCCCTTCCAATACGGACATCAAATAAAATATCACATGCATGAGTGAAACTAAATATTTGAAAAACTGATACCAATACATTGTTTTAGAAATGGTGAGCGCTGGGCTCTCCATTGTACTGAACTGATAACAGTGTTGTGTCTTGTGTTATGCATAGCAGTACATGCTAGGAGGCTAATCAGTGTTATTCGGAATGATAATATCCTCAGAGCTGCATTAGTATAAGGGACCATGAAAGAGGCTGTTTTAGAACACATGACAGAGAGAGAGAGAGAGAGGAGAGAAGGAGAGAGAGAGAAGGAGAGAGGAGAGCGAGAAACTGTGGACCATTTCACAGTGCCGCCTTGTCTTTTGATACGCACGGTGGAGATTTGATCAAAACCCCCTGTAAGAGAGATTATTTCCCCTCCTAAACAGTCCCGGGGACCATCAGAGGGTTATTTGTCCTGGGTTTTGTCTGTTAGAAGTGCACTCTGTGTCTAAGCCTGTCGTGGCCAGAGTGAGTGGGATGGGAGAGATGAAAGGGAAGGGAATGAAGGGGGGCAAAGGAAAGTTCACAGAACATTTAGTGACGTCCAATTTTGAAATGTTCCCATCGGCCTTCCTGAGAGGAGAGAGGAGGGTGTGTTTTGGGCACACATAGAGGGGGTCGTCGTAACGGGGTGTCAGAGATGGGGTCCAGAGGGACTTGGCTGGGAGTGGGAGCTGAGGAAGGACAGCTTTCAGGATGGTAATTGTGGGGCTTTTATAACATCTCTATTGCAGAGAGACTCCAGCCAGCCTGACTGACTGACTAGCATAGACACTAATACTATCCGACCGTCTGGAGGAAGAGGAGCCATTACATTACACACAAAGGCACAGCATACCGCAATCTGAGATAGCATAGCAATCTGAGGATGTACAATATGGGTTGTTATTTGTTAATCATCTCTTTACAGTCTCAATGGAGCTTGATAATCTAGGCTACACAGCATTATGAAAAAAAGTATTTCACTATTGTGGTATTCTGGCCATCTCAGATCCTTAGAGGATTGCTCCTTGGGCAGCACCTTATAGATGGATATATTAAACTCTGTTTGTTCACACGCTCCAACACTGCCATGTTAAAAAACCAATACAGGTCTGCCTGAGCTAATTATATAGCTATTGTGCGCACGCACACACACACACTATTGATCCATGGCTATACATACCATACAACACTCAGGCCTGTTCTCTTGTTATCCTCTCTCATGTCATCTATGAGACAATGACCAGTCTTACCACCATCAGCACCACACTCATCCATAATTAATCTACCTGGTGCTAGTTAAAACTAGCGCAAGCCAGCTTCCCCATGCACCTTTGAATGGGCTTGTTAAAGTCTCTACCCCAACACCACTCCCCTTTGAAGCCATTAGTCAAACGGCTGGGTAAACAGGGACCAAATTGAATCCGACATCGCTCGCAATCTGTACGCAATTAGCGTGATTTCCCTGCAATGACACAGACACTAAAGAGAGAGGGATGGAGAGAGAGAGCGGGAGAGGTGGGGAGGGGAGGAGCTGTCACCGTGTCTCCTGTCAGAGACAAAGAGCTAATCGACAGTTTAAACATAGGGAAAATTGGGCTATTTCTGTTTTATTGAAATATTCTGTAGCAACAATGAAAACAGACGTTTTTCGGACGAAGTTGACAGATCCCAGGTGCTTGATGTAGAGCTGAGTCCATATACCCCTGGTGTTCAGACTTCAGAGTCATTTCCACCAAGATTGCAAGGAGATTTGAAGAGGGCCTGAGTAGGATGCTGAAGAGCTATTTTTCTTAGTGGAGGAGCCCAGAGAGGGAGGGAGAAAAGTGTTTGAGCCCAGCCAAAACGTCATCAGATGTAGTGTCATGGTGGGGGTGGGGAAGTGTGCAGGGAGAATTCCTCGTTATACCTACCTTCTGCACTGTCTCACTTTACTGTACTGTTTGTCCTCCATTATATAAATGCATGGTTTCATGTCTGGGCCATACTATAACATCCCTACAGATGATATTATGGCCTTATGTGTGAATTTCTCTAAAATATCAAATAATCAAACAAATTCAATCATTCAATTAATTCATTGATAAATCAATCAGCGCTCTGACCTTCTGCACGTCTGCGTCGTGCTTCTGCTGCATCTTCAGTTTCTCCTCCTGGTGCTTGGCCTCCAGGACTTTAGTCTTCATCTCAGCCTGCTCGGAAACACACAGGACCATGACAGACAGGGGAGTCAATACACATATCATCCAAACACAGCACAGGAGATGGACAAAATAGCAATGGCAATGTCCGCTGACCCTGTTTTTACTAAATAGGCCAACTAATGGCAAGTAGTGGCATTACAGATATTTATTGTTGATGGTGCATAGAGCGGCAGCGGTGTCAATGAATCAAGCTTCATTAACATTTCAAAACATATTTATCTACAAACAGGACTTCAAATGTGTGTAGGAGGGATGAACCAGACACGACAGTGTGTGTGTGTGATAATACTGAAATACAGTATAAGTCAGTGACAGAGACAGGCTTGGCCAGAGAGAACAATGCATAGGCTACAGTTATCCACTGACACGGTCGGCTCCTTTCATTTCAGCTCAATATACAGGGGATCAACAGTTAAACCGTCTGAATCTGCATGTCAAGACAGAGCTCCCAGAGCCATTCATTCACTCCCACATACACACACACAATGCCACAGGAAAATAATACACACTTAGTTAATACGCCGGAAGTGTACACACACACACACAAAGTAACACACATAGTAATTCAAAATATTTGTACTCACACACTCAAACCAGGTAGACACATCAACACCCACACACACTTTCAGATACCGCTTGCTTTTACAGAGTGGGTTTAATACTAAACGCCAAACACAGACCTTCTCAGTGACTACCTAACACAGCTCCTCCTGTCATATCTCCCTCTCATCAGCCCTGCCAGAGGTTATATTGCTTTGTGGCTTCAGGTTTCCTGAGTATTTACCAGGAAATACTGGAGGACGCAGGCCTTTCATCTGGCTAATGAGACACTCTCCCCAACACGTGGCGAGACTGATAGGAGAGGCCACCCTGTCCCGTGGCTATCCCTGTTTGGCAGTCTTCCCCTACTTCTTTGAACTGCCGCTGACGGTTGTTGTGTTGTTGGCTCACAGTGTCTAGTGGTCTACCTTATCTGATTGCCACTGGGTGAGAAGAGGAGAGAAGGCCTCCTCAGGGCATGACATGTGCCCCTGATCTGTTGTGCCACTGTAGAACTGTCTGGCCTCAGGACTTGGCAGCTCTGGGGCCAACAGTCACCCAGTCAGTGGAAAAAAGAGCTTGCTAACGTTGTCAACACAAAAGGGATTTAGACAGGATGAGTCCGTATTGCTTTGTGACTAATGTACTTACTCACAGGTTTTAGTCACTGGAAGGTTTGATTCATTGCTCAACTCTGGGGCTCAGTGACAAATACATCCTTCCAAGTTGGAAAATGCCTTTTGGGCAGTCATGTAACCCGTATCTGCGGAGGTAGTTTAGATGCTTAAGTCCCCTATTGTATTGACATTTGACAAACTAGCCAATACCTGCCCATTCATTCTCACAACAATGCTAATGTTTGCTTTCGAGCAACAAGGATCTGTATCGTACTCATTCCCAGGGTCTTCTACATTCAAACTAGATGATTCCCATTGTAAACTACTGCTGCCATTATCCCACAACTTCAATCTGCTACTTATCCTCCTTCAATGGTGCCATGTGAAGTTCTCTCTCTCTTTTCTCTCTCCGTTTCTCTTTCTTTTCTATTGAATTACCACAATTTTCTTGTGCAATCTCCGAGACCACAGGAGACTTGTTGGAGGAGAGATTAGGCTGATTGAAGTGAGGGAGTCAAGAAGATTTTCCAGCGGTGCTCCAAACACGTGGGTGTCACTTTCTCATCACCTCTTTAAATGAGCTTTCTAGAAAGTTTGTCAAACTACATCAGGGGCTTTCGAAAAATGGTTTATAGAGGAAATAGAAGGGAGGGAAGAAGGGAGGGGGAGAGGAGGGAGAGAGGAGGAAGGAGAGAGGAGGAGGGAGAGAGAAGGAGGGAGAGAGAAGGAGGGAGAGAGGAGGAAGGAGAGAGGAGGAGGGAGAGAGGAGGAAGGAGAGAGGAGGAAGGAGAGAGGAGCATTAGTTCCCATTTTCAGGCTCAAAGGCCCTGCTCTCTTTCACCTCATGATTCTCACCAAACAGCGCTGAGGCTGAAAATCAGATAAGAGGGGCTAGTCGTCTGAATCAAAGACAGAGCAGAGAGGCCGTCACATAGGATCCATGCATGGAAGCAGTTGTATCATTATGCCTTTGGAAAGCATGGGCAGATTGGAAACTGAACCTCAGCTCCAGACCCCTTTGGCCGAGCTGCAGCCATTAGAGGAAGAATCACAGAGCCCTGTGATGGTGCTTGTGAGGAGAACCCCAGGAGTACCAGGGGAAAATGTAGTCTCTCTCTCTCTTTATTTTTGCATGCATCACCCCATCTGCATGTGCCAAAGCAATCACATCACGTAGGTCTAATCCTAACCCTATGGGTGGGACTGGCTGAATGGTCTTTGATCATTTAATTGATTATACCACGGACCCATCCCATAGCACCTGTGGTGTGAGCACAGCACAGTAAGGGTGTGTGTAGAGGGGATTACAAGGACTAGACTTGGGTGAAAATACATGACCATATGAGACCAAAGTGACTCAACTTCATGGTGGCCAACGTCTGCTTCAGCTGCCACATTACCACACACTTACTCAACTTATCAATGAAGTCAGTAGCTTAACTGGTACAGTCAGCGATCTTATCAATTTATCAATGAAGTCAGTAGCTTAACTGGTACAGTCAGTGTTCTTATCAATGAAGTCAGTAGCTTAACTGGTACAGTCAGTGATCTTTCGAAATTATCAATGAAGTTAGTAGCTTAACTGGTACAGTCAGCGATCTTATCAACTTATCAATGAAGTCAGTAGATTAACTGATACAGTTAGCGATCTTATCAACTTATCAATGAAGTCAGTAGCTTAACTGGTACAGTCAGTGTTCTTATCAATGAAGTCAGTAGCTTAACTGGTACAGTCAGTGATCTTTCGAACTTATCAATGAAGTTAGTAGCTTAACTGGTACAGTCAGCGATCTTATCAACTTATCAATGAAGTCAGTAGCTTAACTGGTACAGTCAGCGATCTTATCAACTTATCAATGAAGTCAGTAGCTTAACTGTTACAGTCAGCATTCTTATCAATTAAGTCAGTAGCTTAACTGATACAGTCAGCGTTCTTATCAACTTATCAATGAAGTCAGTAGCTTAACTGGTACAGTCAGTGTTCTTATCAATGAAGTTAGTAGCTTAACTGGTACAGTCAGCAATCTTATCAACTTATCAATGAAGTCAGTAGCTTAACTGGTACAGTCAGCAATCTTTTCAATTTATCAATGAAGTTAGTAGCTTAACTGGTACAGTCAGCGATCTTATCAACTTATCAATGAAGTCAGTAGCTATCTGGTACAGTCAGCGATCTTATCAACTTATCAATGAAGTCAGTAGCTTATCTGGTACAGTCAGCGATCTTATCAACTTATCAATGAAGTCAGTAGCTTAACTGGTACAGTCAGCGATCTTATCAACTTATCAATGAAGTCAGTAGCTTAACTGTACAGTCAGCGTTCTTATCAACTTATCAATGAAGTCAGTAGCTTAACTGGTACAGTCAGCGATTTTATCAATTTATCAATGAAGTCAGTAGCTGAACTGGTACAGTCAGCGATCTTATACACTTATCAATGAAGTCTGTAGCTTAACTGGGGATGTGCTTGGTGTGAGAGCCCAGAGTTCCTTAATATCTTTAATATAGTTAATCTTTAGCAACATGTGGCGAGGACCAGACCCAGCTGCAGGTCATTTCCCAGTAGGCGTCATTTCCTGCCGGTGGTCATACGAGCCACGCCATGGCGGGCAAGGCCTGCGTACGGGGCTTAATGTGGAACCGCTGGAGATGATAAGATTCAGGTGGTGAGGATCGAGTCGGAGTGAGTCACTGAGACACTTCTGAGGAGGGGTCGTGTGTGTGTGTGCGTGTGTGTGTGTGTGGTCACAACTCCCTGCTGGACTTGGACAACTCCTTTTTATTGTCAACTGTGACTCAAAAGTCACTGAATAGAAAGAAGACATTTTGAGCGTCACAGATTCCGAAGAAACACAGACCTCCAATATCCATTTATAAACCACTGTGGTGTTAAGGCTCCTACATTCTATGGGGAGATTTTCTGGTAAACAGAAAGGTGGCAATTGAATACATTTCTGTTAAAAATAGGCCTAATCATGGAAAAGCAACAAGTTTCACCATGAACAAAAGCCTGGGGGTTAGACCTGAGTCATATTCATTAGGCACCAAATGGAGAGAAATAAACTGCCTGAAACTGGGAGGGACTACCTGAACTTAAGAAATGATAGTTTTCACTTTTCGTTGCAAAACTTTTTGCTACTCTGTTCTCTAATGAATACGACCCTATTAGTTGTCAGACCTGTGATATAAACCTGTTGCTCTAGTAGACTCCATGCCCAAGGTTAAACCATACAGAACCCATCCGAGGCGACGAGGGGTAAGAAAACAGATGGTCTGACTGAAAACAAGACCATAAAACAACCACTGTGAAACCAGATAAGCCCATCTACAAAAGCCATTCAGGTCTGTTGGCAGGAGTTTCTCTGTTCCCTTCGTGGGGTTGGAGGTAAGAGCTGCAGGAAAAACTGAGTTTCACCTCGCCCCACACACCCACACACTAATACATGTACACACACAGACACACACACATTCCCAGCCCAGACAGTAAAATCCCAGTTCAACACCATTTCCTCTCTTGAAAGTCAAGTGCTTCTGAGCGCCTTTTAACTGGGCCCCGTATCGCCACGCTGGGTAGTGATCTGGCCTATATAAAACTACTGAGAGGGCTGGCCAGCTCTCCTCCCTGGCTCCTCAACACACAGCCTGGGACTGACAGCTGACTGCTATCAACCTCCTACACACAGACACACACACTACCGTAAACACACAAACACACACTAATACAAGCACACTAATACAAGCATGGAATAAAATTCCAAGCATTAGTTCCCATTTTCAGGCTCAAAGGCCCTGCTCTCTTTCACATCATGATTCTCACCAAACAGCGCTGAGGCTGACTGTGACACTTGGTGCCTGACTGAGCTGAAAATATAATAACATACAAAGTCATGTGAACATGTGAGTCTCCGCTCCTCCAGTCAGAATGGATATAACCACATTAGTCTCCGCTCCTCCAGTCAGAATGGATATAACCACATTAGGAGGGCTGATGAGCATTGTCGGTGGTGCCCCTATGAACCAATCTCTCTCTCCCTCTTTTCCTCTCCCTCCCTCCCCCCTCTCTCTCTCCCGCTCTATCCCTCCCCCCGGCTCCCTCTCCCTCGCTCTCACCCTCTCTATCCCTCTCTGTCCCCCTCCATCCCTCTCCCTTCTTGCCCAGCTCACTGAAGTTGATCTAATTGAGTACAGCATTTCTCCAGGGGGACATAAAAAGCCATGGCGATTAGAGTCAAGTCATGCTCAGTTTTATATTTAACAGTGTGAGTAAAGGCGGGTGGGGGGGACTTCAAAGAGTGCTTTCAGAATTGGATTTTCAGCTTAAATCCACATAAGGAAAAACTGTCATCACTGGTCAGGTTTTTTTCTCTTAAAAAGGGGCATTCGGAATCGTCCCTTTTGGAACAACAAACTCAACACAAAGCGCGGCCCAGAACATAATTTTTTGGCATAAGGAGGTTAAACTCTTTACCAGAGTGACGCTATGTTAAGTTTGCTTTGAATGGGACTCAACTTGTGGTTCACAGTTTTGGGTTAATGTTATGATCTTGAATTCTTTTACTCCTTCGAATTTAGATCCACAAATTCTCACTCTATCATCCTGTTGACATGGACTAGGAGATTGGTCAGGCCTACCTCCATCACTATGGATAAAGGCTACAATTGGTTGTGTACTGTTTTTTAATAACGTCAAATCGAATCAAATTTGATTTGTCACGTGCCGAATACAACAGGTATAGACCTTACTTACAAGCCCTTATCTAACAATGCAGAGTTTAATGCGCACTACACTCTGTAGCGCCTTGCGGTTGGATGCCGAGCAGTTGCCATACCAAGCGGTGATGCAACCAGTCAGGATGTTCTCAATGGTGCAGCTGTATAATTTGTTGAGGATCTGAAGACCCATGTCTCCTGAGAGGGAATAGGCGTTGTCGTGCCCTCATCACGACTGTCTTGGTGTGTTTGGACCATGATAGTTTGTTAGTGATAGGACTTAGTGCCTGCAAGGAACTTGAATCTCTCGACCCGCTCCACTACAGCCCTGTCGATGTGAATGGGGGCTTGCTAGGCCCTCCTTTTCCTGTAGTCTACGATCAGCTCCTTTGTCTTGCTCACGTTGAGGGAGAGGTTGTTGTCCTGTCACAACACTGCCAGGTCTCTGACCTCCTCCCTATAGGCTGTCTCATCGTTGTCGGTGATCAGGCCTACCACAATTGTGTCATCGGCAAACTTAATGATGGTGTTGGAGTCGTGCTTGGCCACGCAGTCGTGGGTGAAGAGGGAGTACAGGAGGGGACTAAGCACACACCCCTGAGGGGCCCCGTGTTGAGGATCAGCAAAGCAGATGTGTTGTTGCCTGCCCTTACCACCTGGAGGCGGCCCGTCAGAAAGTCCAGGATCCAGTTGCAGAGGGAGGTGTTTAGTCCGAGGGTCCTTAGCTTAGTGATGAGCTTTGATGGCACTATAGTGTTGAACGCTGAGCTAAAGTCAACGAACAGCATTTTCACGTAGGTGAGCGTGATCACACTCGTCCGGAACAGCTGGTGCTCTCATGCATGCTTCAGTGTTGCTCGAAGCGAGCATGGAAGGCATTTAGCTCATCTGGTAGGTTAGAGTCACTGGGCATCTCGTGGCTGGGTTTCCCTTTGTAATAGTTTGCAAGCCCTGCTACATCCGACGAGCGTCAGAGCGGGTGTAGTAGGATTCAATCTTAGTCCTGTACTGACGCTTTGCCGGAGGGCATAGCGGGATTTCTTATAAGCGTCCGGATTAGTGTCCCACTCCTTGAAAGCGGCACCTCTAGCCTTTAGCTCAGTGCGGATGTTGCCTGTAATTCATGGCTTCTGATTGGGATATGTACGTATGGTCACTGTGGGGACGACGTCGTCGATGCACTTATTGATGAAGCCGGTGACTGATGTGGTATACTCCTCAATGCCATCGGATGAATCGAGGAACATATTCCAGTCTGTGCTAGCAAAGCATTCCTATATCTTAGCATCTGCGTCATCTGACCACTTCCGTATTGAGCGAGTACTTCCTGCTTGGGTTTTTGCTTGTAAGCAGGAATCAGGAGGATAGAATTATGGTCAGATTTGCCAAATGGAGGGCGAGGGAGAGCTTTGTACGCGTCTCTGTGTGTGGAGTAAAGGTGGTCTAGTCTTTTTTCCCTATGGTTGCACATGTGACATGCTGGTAGAAATGAGGTCAAATGGATTTAAGTTTTCCTGCATTTAAGTCCCCGGCTACTAAGAGCGCCGCTTCTGGGTGAGCATTCTCTTATTTGCTTATGACCTTATACAGCTCGTTGAGTGCGGTCTTAGTGCCTGCATCGGTTTGTGGTGGTAAATAGACAGCTACGAAAAATATAGATGAAAACTCTCTTGGTAAATAGTGTGGTCTACAGCTTATCATGAGGTACTCTACCTCAGTATTGATTGAGGTACTCAACCAGTATTGCTTGCTGGAATAGTTGATGATTATTGGATGGTTGTCTATAGTTAGCTGGGTGTTCTAGTGCCCACCTCTTTCTCCTGTCTTGCAACTGGGGTCTGCTCATCAGTCACAGTGCTATTCTTCAGGCTGGATTTGAGGAATATCTACAGTATGGAAATAAAAGAGTGGGTAAGAAAGAGACGGGGGGGAAAAGGTAACACTTGTCTAATGGAACCTGCCCTCAACACACATGGGAACCCTCCCTTACACTTACCGGAGACAGGGGGATAGGGTTCTCTCTCAAATACCTGGGGTTCTCAATCTGCAAGAGAATAAGAAAAGAAAGAAACAGAACAAAAAGCCCTTTACTTATTTTATATCTCCTCCTCTTCTCTTCTCTTCTCTTGACAAGCCTCCATCACAAACACATGTATATATATATATACACACAGAGACACAGACACACTCACCCCTCCCCGACCTCCACCCTCGGTTTGGCATAAACAATACAGGACTTCAAACTTCAAAGGCCGGCACTTAACACACAGTTAGTTTCTTCTGTCAACTCTGACTGTTTACAGAAAGGGAATACCTCGGCCACTTCAAGGCATTGTGTGTGTGCAGCTCAGCTAGGCCCATTTCCGCTTGGCTCCTCTTTCTGCCAGAGTCAGCCCTTTTGTCAACCCCGTTACTCTGTAAGCTATCCGTGACGCGTCTATCGGCCCAGGGAGACAGATGTGTATACACACTCCCTCACCAAACACGCCCGCTCTGTCCCCTTTGATTACACAGGGAAGAAAAAACACAATGCGTCAAGACTGAAGAGACGGCTAACAAGAATGACAACATAGACGTCAGCCCACCTTAGAGTGTGTTAAGACACAAGTGGACTGACTGACATGGCTATGGAGTAAAACCATCAATGGTTCAACTCTGTTAGGGGATTAAGCCGGGAGGACAAACTGTCGGCGGTTTCATCTCATTTCATTCTCCTTCTCCTTTCCTCTTGTTGTGAGTGACCTCATTATTTCTCTATGAACTTCCCAGGCAGCTTCACAGTGTGGATGACAGCTGCAAGGGAGCAGGCGGGATCACAGCCTTTTGAAACTGAGATAATCTTACTTTGTAGATGACAACAACTGACAGAAAGAGAGAGAGTAAAGAGTACTATAGCTAAGCCTCAAAGGGGAGGGGCGAAGGACGGGAGTATAGTGTGTGTGTGTGTGTGTATATTTGTGTTTTCTCTTTGGTGTAAAGGTTCAAGTTGGTGAGCTCATTCACTAATCCTAAATGAAAGGGGGACTCAGGCATGTTTGATGGCCCAGAGCTGGAGACCTAACTGGTCTGAACTGAATGACATGTCAGTAAGACATAGTGGACATCCAGTATAGCAGGATACTCCAGAATGACCAATCATTCAATACTAAACAGCTAGTGGCAGAACAAACCTCTGCCCTCTGAGCATAGAGCTGGTGCAGAGAGGAACTTTTGTTTTACCCCTGACACCCAGTTCAGCAAATCATGTTTATAAATAAAAGTTATTATAAAGTCTTACCAACATTTTTGATTGAATATTGAAAGTGGGCCCACACTTACCTCCCTATCTGTGGAGCTGAACGGCCCACATCCAACTCTGACCATGGGAGGCCCACATGCCAAGGCTTGCAGGGCAGGGCCAGGCCAGACATTGGTGGTGAAACAAACTGGTGCTAGACTAAACTAAAGTGTGTGTTTGCTTGTGATGTCTGCCCAGCACTGGCACTGCATCCTGTCTGTGGCATTCTCCCTGACAAGGACAGATGGATGAGGTGGCCGCAGACAGAGTAGAGAAGAAATAAGAGGAGAGAGGAGAGAAGAAGAGCCACTCCACATCAAGGACCTACCGCTCAAGCCAAATAAACACACGTTGTGATGCATCACTTCCTAACGCTGACCCAACGTTGGGAAACAGGTCTGTGAGGTAGAAAGGGACAATAGAGCAAAGATAGGACTATGATGAGCAATAGTGCGGTTGGGGTTCAAAATATTTAGCCACATGTTGTGTTCTCTCCTAAAGGGGAGAGGGAGAGACCTGGCTAGGCGTCTAGATGGATCTGAGGTACGGACATTTCAAAGAGGATACCAGAAAAGGTGAGACAAAGCAGGACCAGACACAAAGAGTAACAGGAGAGAATTACATTGAGGCAGCAGACAGCTGGTAGTTTCAGCCACTGCAACCAAACATCCCTCTCTAAACTCTGTCTATGTTCCACAGTGCAGAGAGCACAGCCACACATCTTAACTCTGTCTATGTTCCACAGTGCAGAGAGCACAGCCACACATCTTAACTCTGTCTATGTTCCACAGTGCAGAGAGCACAGCCACACATCTTAACTCTGTCTATGTTCCACAGTGCAGAGAGCACAGCCACACATCTTAACTCTGTCTATGTTCCACAGTGCAGAGAGCACAGCCACACATCTTAACTCTGTCTATGTTCCACAGTGCAGAGAGCACAGCCACCTGTTGATCTATTATAGATGATGCTGGTGGTAGTGGAGGCTAGGGGAGCGTTGCCAAGCACATCGCCTCTTATCATTATCACTAGTGCAACACAGAGCAGAGCAGGGCTTCATGTCCCCGTCTGATACAGGGAGAGAGAGAGATGAGAGAGATAATCATGAGCTTCATCAAAAAAGAGAGAGACCCGTACAGGTGGAGGGGGAGAGAGAGAGAGGAGGAGAGAGAGAGAGAGGGAGAGAAATAATAAATAAATAAATAAGGGATTGAAAGACATCAGTGTACTGCTTATCTCTCCCAGGTCCAGGACTCTCCAGACACAGGAGATAAGACAGGAGCACATCTAAAGACTTTCAATCTCCCTCTCCTACTACCTCTCTCCTCATCCTTCCTCATCATCCTCCTCCTCCTCTAGCCCTCATCTCACTGCTCTCTGACTGTATCCCTGTGGTTTGATAGACACTGCAGCTGTGTAGGTGCTAGTCCGTATTTGTGGGTCAGTGTGACAGGCAACGTGTAGTGTACTGGGCATGGGATACTCTCTCATCCAATGGTGGTATATTTCATATAACCCGCATGGAACTGGCTGTGACTGCAATATGCTTCTCAGGCCTCTAGGGGTCCCCCTCTGCTTCAAACAAGCAGGTATTGCTGCGGGACTTGCTTCCATTCAGCCACAAGAGCATTAGTGAGGTCGTGCACTGATGTTGGGTGATTAGGCCTGGCTCGCAGTCAGCGTTCCAATTCATCCCAAAGGTGTTCGATGGGGTTGAGGTCAGGGCTCTGTGCAGGCCAGTCAAGTTCTTCTACACCGATCTTGACAAACCATTTCTGTATGGACCTCGCTTTGTGCACTGGGCATTGTCATGCTAAAACAGGAAAGGGCCTTCCCCAAACTGTTGCCACAAAGTTGGAAGCACAGAATCGTCTAGAATGTAATTTACCCATACGTAAAAATGTATGCACACATGACTGTAAGTCGCTTTGGATAAAAGCGTCTGCTAAATGGCATATTATTATTATTATTATTGTATATAAGATTTCCCTTCACTGGAACTAAGGGACCTAGCCCAAACCATGAAAAACCTCCCTAGACCATTATTCCTACTCCACCAAACTTTACAGTGGGCACTATGCAATCGGGCAGGTAGCGTTCTCCTGTCATCCGCCAAACCCAGATTTGTCCGTCGGACTGCCAGATGGTCAAGTGTGATTCATCACTCCAGAGTCCAATGGCGGCTAGCTTTACACCACTCCAGCCGACGCTTGGCATTGATCTTAGGCTTGTGTGCGGCTGCTTGGCCATGGAAACCCATTTCATGAAACTCCCGACGAACAGTTCTTGTACTGACGTTGCTTCCAGAGACAGTTTGGAACTCGGTAGTGAGTGTTGATTTTTACACGCTTCAGCACTCGGCAGTCCCGTTCTGTGAGGTCTACCACTTCGCAGCTGAGCCATTGTTGCTCCTAGACTTTTCCACTTCACAATAACAGCACTTACAGTTGACCGGGGCAGCTCTAGCAGGGCAGAAATTTGACGAACTGACTAGTTGGAAAGGTGGCATCCTATGTCACTGAGCTCTTCAGTACGGGCCATTTTACTGCCATGTTTGTCTATAGAGATTGCATGGCTGTGTGCCTGATTTTATACACCTGTTAGCAACGGGTGTGGGTGAATTAGCCGTAGCCACTAATTTGAAGGGGTGTCCACATACTTTTGTATATATAGCACAGGAGGTTGGTGGCACCTTAATTCGGGAGGACATGCTCGTTGTAATGGCTGGAGCGGAATAGGTGGAATGGTCTTAAATACATCAAACACATGGTTTCCATGTGTTTGATGCCATTTCATTTGCTCTGTTCCAGCCATTTTTCTGAAATGTCCTCCCCTCAGCAGCCTCCACTGATATATAGTGTATGTTATGCAGCACAAACATGCTTATCTGACTAGAATATGGAATCACGTTGGCTCTATTCATGGCATTTCTATCTGCCACGTTCAACAACGTTTGGCTACTAAACGTGGCCCTGGCAGACATACCCCCAGGTTCC
The DNA here is from genome assembly GCF_964263955.1 of Coregonus lavaretus. Taxonomy (NCBI): domain Eukaryota; kingdom Metazoa; phylum Chordata; class Actinopteri; order Salmoniformes; family Salmonidae; genus Coregonus; species Coregonus lavaretus. The sequence continues at coordinate 21,787 of NW_028164106.1, forward strand.
AGCTGTTGAGGCGAGCCTCCAGGTCACTGTCGTCAGGAGACGGCACCACTGGCTTCCTGTGGCCATCCACCTAGGGACCAAAGAGAATAGGTGATACTGAGTGTGGGACAACAAGTGCACATACTGTTTAGTAGGGTGTGTTGTATTCTTAACAGCCAGCCCCACCCAACTGCTTCTCCAACCCTTCTTTACTATACTCTCCTCTCCTCCCCTGCCTCTCTTTCTCCCCCCTCCTCTCTCCTTTCCTCCATTCTTCTTCCTTACTCTCCTCCCCCTCCTCTTCCCCTCCCTCTCCTCCCCTCCTCTCTCCTTCCTTACTCTCCTGTTCCCCTCCCTCTCCCCCTCCTCTTCCCCCCTCTCCTCTTTCCCTTCCCCTCCCTCTCCTCTTTCCCTTCCCCTCCCTCTCCTCTTTCCCTTCCCCTCCCTCTCCTCTTCCCCTCCTCTTCCCCTCCCTCTCCTCTTCCCCTCCCTCTCCTCTTTCCCTCCCTCTCCTCTTTCCCTCCCTCTCCTCTTTCCCTCCCTCTCCTCTTTCCCTCCCTCTCCTCTTCCACTTCCCCTCCCTCTCCTCTTCCCCTCCCTCTCCTCCCCACACCAGATGTTTGGCCGTTCCAGACCATTTCCGTCCCCGTCCTGTCCCCCTGCAGTCTAAATTCCAGTCCAGGGGTCACAACGCTCTCCCCTCTGTTGTTTTGCTCAGTCTTTTGTTACAGGGCGTCCCAGTCCTGAAACGCTGTTATATAATGTGAACATTACGCAAACGTTTCCAGGGTGCTGCTGTTGATTCAGGATCAGGTGTTATGAACATTTTGTACATACGTTATAATGTGAACATTTCCAGGGTGCTGTTGTTTTAGGTTCAGGTTTTACCTGGGGTTGGGGCTTGGCGAGAGTGAGAT